>NC_041040.1:17874618-17976074 GCF_900634625.1 Parambassis ranga
CAATCACAACACTGAAAACACTGGACAGAGAAATGTCCAAATGGCACAACATCTCAGTGGTGGCCACTGAAATAAGTAATTTATTTTTCTTTACACTTTGTATATTTATTTAACATGAGAATACATATTTAATCATAAACGTGCCTGTTGCAGATAATCCACGACAGACAACCAGAGTTCCTGTGTTCATCAAGGTGCTGGATCAATGACAATGCACCTGAGTTCGCTATGTCCTATGACACGTTCGTCTGTGAGAACGTCAAAGCGGGACAGGTGCTTGAATTTTATCGTGCTCACTGAGGTTAGGACATGAATCACAGTTGTTTTCTAATGCATTGTTCGTTCTCATTTTTGTAGCTGATTCAGACGATAAGTGCCGTTGACACAGATGAACCCCTTGTTGGACACAAGTTTGTCTTCAGCATAAGTGCCAACAACCCAAATTTCACCATTGATGACAGAGAAGGTATGATGTCTATATTCAGTAAACTTTAGATTTGGATTGTGTGTCATGATGTTGTTTTTTCTAAAGCTTAAAATTGTGTATCTTCCTGCAAGGTAAAGCTACTGTGAACATTAACCTTCACAAGGTCTTCCTACATTGGACTGTATTGTGTTAGCAAATGTTATGATTCACTGTCAAACATAATGTGGTAAATGTCCACGTTGCTTTTTCAAACTAGAAATACAGTAGTTTAGAGAAAGTAAGAAATGAAGCACAGGCCAAAAAGTTAGATTTTAACAAAAAGACCGTGGAATTTAATTAGATTTGCAATTATATCTACAACATGAAGACTTCTTTGGGATTACCAAATAACTCTGAACGACCTTGTAAAGCATACCTGGACACACACACCAGGAAATAATGACTACAAATGTTTTCGTGCAAGATTGTCTACCTAACATGTCATCACTGATCAGCTTTTATCCCCCAATCTTTCTGCAGATAACACTGCCAACATTCTGACGAAGAGGGGGGGTTTCAGCCGGCGCGAGATGAGCATGTACTTCCTGCCTGTAGTGATATCCGACAATGACTACCCCATTCAGAGCAGCACCAGCACACTGATTGTGCGTGTGTGCGCCTGTGACAGCCATGGAAACATGCAGTCATGTAGCCCTGAGGTCCTGCCCTTCTCAGATGGTCTCACAACTGGAGCTCTGGTGGCCATACTGCTCTGTGTCATCATTCTCCTCAGTAAGTACCCTGATGTACGAGCATGTACATGTGCAATGGGTGTGCACCCATGCATATTTAAACCTTGTTGCTTGTCTTCGGCAAACCAATGACAACACTCATGCCTTAAGTGCAGTATGACACAGTTTTAAAGACATATATTATAAAAACATTAATATTTTTTATGTAACTATTTAAAGATAAAAAAATGTAAATAAGATCAAATCAGAAACAAACAGGTGTAGGTATTGGAGAAAAACATGGCAGCTCCACATGCTTCAGATAAGGGCCCCATATCCTTTTACACTATGAGAGTTACTTTGGCAAAATGAAAGCAGCCGAGAGTCACTTTTATGTGGTTGGTAACATTTACACAGAAAATACCTTTTGTTGTCCTAGCATATCACACCCCTGGTTATGTGTCTTTGCTGAATGACTGAGCACACCAGGACTGGTGTTGCCTTTTTTTCTCTTCTTGTATATGGCTACCAAGCAGGAAGTCGCATGAACAGTTGCCATGTGCTTTGGAAAAATGGCGCTCAACAAATATCTTTAACTGACAAGCTGCAAATGAGACACACACATTTGTTATTCATAAGTGTGAACTCGTGGTAATTAATATTTTATCCTTTTGTTGGCCTTGTGGAACCTTGCTAGCCTGCTGTGGCAAACAAACACCAGTGTAACTTTCATTGACAGGCGATTATTTAGCTGTTAAAAATGCAAATGGATTTGCATATTTACATATTCTTTTATGTATCTTGTCATTGCAAATGCTATATTTTTGGAAAAATATGAAACATGAGGTGGTTTTTGAATATAATCATATATTTTTAAATATCGAATTTCAACAGAAATTCTTGTTCTCTGTAAATGCCACACAATGAAGCACATAAAACTTTATATCGCACTCTACTCGGACGAGTAGGTTTATCTGCTAGCTTTGACTATAGAATTATTGTTCAGGGATGGTACATTGTGAGAGGTCAGTTCTTTTGAATCAACGGAGCCACTTCCTGTGGGATTGAATTTTCCAAACAGAGATTTACCTGACCTTGAAGTCACATAAAGCACCAGCTTCCAGGTGTACGTGTTTTAGTTTATCCATCCACTCCTCATCGACCTTCATCACCATGGTTACCATGGTTTTGCTGAGACCTCAGCTGTTCTTCCAGCATTTTAGACCTTACTTTATAGCTTTCATAAGGGTACCAGAGGAACACAAGAACTTAGTTTTACATTGTGCTGCATGCTGCAGCTCATTCACAAGTCAATTACAAGTACAAAAGTCAATTACGTGAACCGGAGTGACTTGTTTGCTCAAGTGCTCTTGCTGATTGCTCACATGGAGGGAAGTTAATTAATCAGTGAATATATCTGCTATCACAAAGTCTATAACAAATACATCACCTAAATGACTCAGTGCAGCCAATACAAATTTTGCTGAAAAGATGGCAGTATTACCCACGGTGGCTGACAAAGGCTTAGAATCTCAACATATAAAAGCAATCATTAAAACATGCATGGTGACAGGGCGATGCAGTGGTTAGCACAGCAAGGGGGCTCTAATTGGAATATGGATCAGGCCTATTCTGGCACATTGTGCATGGGTTGTGAAGAAACCACTTGTTGTACCCTTCATTATGGACTACCTTTACCATTTCACAATTAGATACAAACCCTGAACTGAGACACAGCTGTTTTGTACATACAGTACAATAAGACGATCGGTTATAAAACTGCAGAAAATTTATGAACTGGAACAAACTGATGCTGCATCAAGGACACCGCAGAAATCTTTAAATGGCACCAGTGTACACAGGTTTTTATAGGAGAGGTCATTTGTAATTAAGCCTGGTCCAATCAAGAACATGTTACAAGCAATCCTCGGTACATAATCAAACTTATATATTATCTCCGCCACACGCTGAAGCACCACTTCAACTGTCTTCCTGATCTTGATGCAGTATGTAACAGCGTACAGGGTAAAACATCAACAGTGCCTATCGTTTTATCTAGTAAAAAAGCAGAATGTTTGGGGCTTGTGGTCAAGGGCGCATCAATAAGTAATAAGTTTCAACTGTTACTGAACCTTACCTTGTTCAGCCAAGCATCATGCTTGACAGGAGCATTTATGGCTCAATGAATACTGTGAATGCAGAAATCTTTGCAGAGGGCAATCCAATTAAAAAAAAACTTGAGTGACTTTACTGATGAAGCAGTTCAGTCATATCTAGTTTTCTTCCATCTGCTTACTTTAAATCTACTTTTCAGATTCTTTCTGCTGGTGGGCAGAACTCCTTTCACATATCAAGTGTGCTGAAGGTTAAACTCCATGCTCTCCTCTTGGGCTAAATATCATGACATCTGCTCATTATCTGACGCTTTTCGCGCTTGAAACCCCCTGACAGACTGTCTCATTCACCTCTGCTTGACTCCGGTTGGGCAGGCGCTGAGCTGGAACCACTCGCCATATCTATTCTTCCCTGTTGCAGCCCCTCTGTGAGTGTCTAAAAACATGGCACTGGTCAGTCACAAATGTCCGCGAAGAACCTTAAAAAACGGCCAACCCCGCCTCTACACAGGCCGCGTTGAAGGCGTTGTAATTAACGCCCAGGTGGGAGGCAAGTAGGCAACTACTGAACCTGCTGCGAAGACAAAAAAGGGGAAAGTAGGGAGAGGTGGTGGAGAGGAGTTGCGTGTGTTCTAAATAATAGATGGTTTCTGAAGAATTGTAGGTTTAATAACAAAAAAAACTGCAACCTCATAGTGCCACTCTGAAAACATGCTCACTCTGCAATCCCTTGATTGTCTTTTACTACTGAAGGAGATGAGATGTTGAATATCAAAAAGGATCCTCTAACCAGCGTGCATATTACACAGTGAATGTGCCATTCAAGTAGAAAAGAAAGAAAACGCTTTTTTCTCTGAATCTTTAATAAAAAAGGAGGTGAACGCCTGAGGCAGTGTTGGGGATTTGTCACTGGTAGCAAATGTGTCTCCCCTTCGTGCCTTTGCTCCCCTGTGCTCTTTAATGCATGACACATGTTAAGAGGCACACATCTTATGCTGCTGCTTTCTCTCTCTCTGCATTTTCCCACTGTTTCTGTGTAGTGATCGTTGTGCTGT
This sequence comes from Parambassis ranga, assembly GCF_900634625.1. NCBI lineage: Eukaryota > Metazoa > Chordata > Actinopteri > Ambassidae > Parambassis > Parambassis ranga. The sequence goes on from NC_041040.1 coordinate 17,878,925, forward strand.
TTGCTGCCCTGAGGAGACAGAGGAAGAAGGAGCCTCTGATCATCTCCAAAGAGGATGTCAGAGACAACGTTGTCAGCTACAACGATGAAGGGGCGGAGAGGAGGACACTCAGGCCTTTGATATTGGCACGCTGCGCAACCAGAGGTGATGGATGCTAACAAGCTACGCAGGGACATCATACCCGAAATGCTGTTTCCCTTTCGGAGGACATCACCTATAAAGGATAACACGGACGTCAGAGACTTCATTAACGGGAGGCTTCAGGAGAATGATTCTGATCCAACAGCACCACCCTATGACTCTCTGGCCACGTATGCTTATGAGGGCAGTGGGTCACTGGCGGAATCCCTCAGTTCACTGGAGTCTGCTGCCACTGAGGGGGACCAGGATTATGATTACCTCAGCAACTGGGGACCACATTTCAAAAAGTTGGCAGAGATGTACATAGGAAAGAGTCCTGACAGAGAGACCTAGACCAAGCCATGGCAGTCTCTCTCTCTTTTTTCAATTCCATTTCTTTCTGTCTATCTAGCTAGCTAGCCAGACAGCTGTTTGTCTAGTTAGTTAGCTAGCCAGCTAGTTGACCGTCTGTCTCCCTATCTATCAAGCTATCTATCTGTTTATCTGTCTGGTTCGCTAGCTAGCTCGCTGGTTAACTAGTTGTCTATTTGATTCTCATACACACGTGAGTGCACGCACACATGCACAAACATACGTGCACTCAAACAAGAATCTCTGCAATCCCAAAGCGCGGTTGCTGATGGAAGACTTGAACTTGAGTTTTCTCATTACTGGAGATAAAAGTATAAATCTCAAAAAGTTTTACTGTTTTTGCTCATAATCAGTAAAGATGCCTTTGAATTTTAGGATTTTTTGTGAACAATGGTGTGGACAATGTGTTTTGTATTTGACCTGAGAGATAGTAGTATTGTATACTATCAATGTTTCATGGTACTTGGACCAGGGGGGGTTGGGGTGGGGTTGGGGTGTAGGGAAGGAGTCGAGCAGGCTTTCTCCAGCCAACTCCATTAAATACTGTAAATGTACAAAGTGTTTTTAAATGATGGACATCCTATATACTATTTGCTATCTTTGTTTGACAAGCAATGTTCATGTGAATGGTTGGTGCAGTTTATTTGTCAAACTGTGAATTCATTTCATCATATAGGTGTAACATGTAATGGAAAGTGTATGTTGTAGGAAACCGTTCATACACTGATTTCATGCTGTTTGAATGCTGAGTCATATTGTTTTATATTTATATTTTTATACTTATTTTCTTAATAAAATGATGTAAAAAAACAAAACATGGTATTTTCCATTTCCTGCTTTTGTCAAAATAAGTTTGACTGTGTGTGTTTGTTCTGATGCACATAATGTGGTTCAATAAAACCTTCATCTGTTATTCTATAAACATTTTTATAATACACAGAAACTTCACACAAAAAGGAAGTTTCTTGTTAGCCGTCTTGGTATAAATCTGTCCAAGTATTGACAAGCTGTCAGATTTGAGCAGATTTGTAAAAGGTGCTGACAAATATCAGAGGTCCAGGATGCAGAAAGGGATTTATTTATATATTTATTAAGCTATTTACACATTTTAACAAGAAACTAATCTGCATTTCTAGCAATATTTAAGGTCTAGGAAACAAATAAGTTTGAAGTATCTTATGTCAGTTTAGTCTATAGAAACTTGAATGCAAATGTAGGATTTTGGGCTAAATGCTTTTATTGTGTTTGCAAACTCCATTTTTCACACTTCCCTGTGAATGTTCTGTTATCTCAAACTACTTTCTGATTAGTGACCATCTGTGGCAAATCAATGCCCTTCTCACGTTGGCGCAAACGGTTTCATATCTAAGCACCTACCGGTTTCACTGCTGCCGTGCTAGACATGTAGCAGCTGTCCTGCCTCGGATGTGTGATTGCCAACATGTGTACCGCACGGGAGGGGGGAACTGTTTGCATTTTTATTGCCGAATTCCTGTGTAGGAACTGAATGCAACTGAATATGAAGATATCAGAGGGGAAAAAATGAAATGTCTAAACTCTTTGTCTCAACTCTGCACGAGTAATCCATCATGGTTAAAGAGAAAGTGACATTTGAAGAACTATAAATTACAATTCATGAAGTTAAGTGGTGATTAAGCACACCTGTACGAGCTAATGCGTCCAATATAACAGCCACGCAATAAATCTCATCCCTATAATTAGGAGAGCTTTTAACTGGTGCTTTTTCTCGCAACCCTTTGAGAAATATCTGGTGTAATAAGAGATAAGAAGGCCAATACAACTTAAAATAGTTTACCCAACACCCTTAACAGTATTTCTCCATGTCCTTAATGACTGTACACATTCTGCAGAGGTCCTTCCTGCTGAATACAGGACAGATGATTGTGTTTTCCTTTACTGATCATCTTTCAGCTACTGATATTGATTCATGTATTTAGCCTGTTACTTCATGCTGTACTAGATGAGTGATCAATGGTTCTGATAAATGAGTTGTGGAACAGCTGCCATTCCTCTTTAATTAACAATAACTTATGGTGGAATGTATAACTCTGAACATGTGGCATAATTGAGAGCAAAATTCACTGACTTAGTTTGAAAAACAAGGGGGAAAAAAGTCCGTCCAGTGGGAGGAATCACAGGAAATGTTCTTTACTTGACCTGCAGCGCAGGGATTAGAAGTGATTATTCATCCATCATTTCATTCATACTGCATCGCCACTATGTTTCATGTCTTGTCACTAATTTGACCACAGTGACCTGCACCGAGCCCTGAGCACAGAAAGGGGGCATCTGTTCTCCTCAGGGTGCTTCCACTGCTTTCTAAGCAGAGAAAGAGAAAGAGAGAGAGGAGGAGAAATGTCTCTCTTAGCCACTGTATACTTCACATGTGACTGCATGATCAGTGCTTAAGTGGAACACATCCCATTTGATGTCAGAAAGATATTTGCATGTCACATGGAATAATACATGACAGATAACTCCCGATGATAAACCAGCTGTGGGCTTGCTGCAGCTTTATTAGATCATATGGTGACCATTAAAAAAGAATCTCTGATGTCTTCCTGTGATGGACACGCTGTAGCCATGATTTTTCTTTTTTTTAATCACATGCTATTTTTTGACTGCTATTTTCTAAGTCTTTAAATAGTGAAATTTAGCAGCATCCCACAGATGGTTTTCAAGCTTACATCCATAACCCCCCCTAGTTCAGCTGTGACTTGCTGAGACTCCATCATAGATTGTTTGCGCACAGCTGCACTCAGATGATCACAGGCGACACCAGGTTGACGCTGTAACTTCCAAGACTTCAAGTTTTGGCGATGTTTTTGTGCCCCCTGCGAGGCTGGTATAAGAAACAGGCCTCGTGTCACAATTCATAATGTATGATGTTTTTTATGGGTCTATTGTGGCAGGAAAAGACTTAAAAGATGCAAAGTACTGCAATCAATAATGCAGGTGAAATATTGGTGCGCTGACAAGATGTGACAGCACCGCTGGACCGCCTGTGGCTTTTTTGCTTGTCTTTTGCCTGGACTATTTAAAACTTGCAAAACATTTCCACGAACAAGATAGAAAGAGAGATCCAATGCAGATAAACTGGCAATAACCTAGCTTGAAATGGTTGCATTTTTACATACATTTATCACATAACAACGTATTTGACTACTTGTAAAGCTTCAGCTAAACCCATTTGAGTGCAGAATAGATTTTATTTTTCTTCTATTAGCAACTGAAACACCAATGTGTTAATCTATAGTAGGTGGACTTCAGAAATGAAAAGGCTATAGATTTCTCTTTTTTGGTCACTTAAGATTCACCTGCGAGGCCATTTCATGGCTTTCTAACACTTTATCTGAAGTCTGATTCCTGTGTGTCTGGATTAGGTCGGTTTTAGCCAGGTTGCACACCTTAGGACAGACTGTCACATGCCTGTGAGCCAGAGAAGTCACAGCATGGCCAGGCATGGCCTTGAGAGGAGAACAGAATACTGTGAAGCTTAGCTGAATCCTGGGGTCCTGACATGTGATGACACCTGCTTTGTTTCAGACACCTTCTATTATGAGACGTGCGCTTTCGTGTGGGGAAAAAAAAATCACATTTTTCTGACTACAGAAATCCCGCTCTTTCTTTGTAGTGGTTGCAATCTTTCCTAGGTTTGAAAATGATTTCAGTGCTCTACTGGCTAGTAGCTACAGACGTGTGTTGAACATTAAAACAAAAAAACACACACAGACATACACACAGACACAGAAGACAGCTTTTTTTTTCCCTTAGGAAAAGAAAATTACTTCTGAGCGCAAGGGAATGCATCAGTGACATGGCATACTGCCTAGTTTGTTATAATTACAAGCAAAAGCAGTTCTGAATAGGCATCTTAATGACCAAACAAATTGTTGCATATTTCAAACCCATCTGGATAATTTTCTTAGGGGAAATGCAATTGCTGTTCAGAAATTGTGAATGCCATCTTTGTTGTTGGTGTATTGTATGCGTGCATACAATTACACATATAGCACCTGAGATGATGCATAATGATGCTTTTTTTCCCCATCACCAATGAAATATTGCAGTGCCGGGTTTTACATAAAGCAGGTGCACATGGCGCCTGCCATCTTCCAGCTTGATAGTAAGGCGACTGAAAGCTGCATTAGGGTGGAACCATTTTCTGAGTAATAAACCAGTCTCAACCTAGATGAAGAACTGGGTGTTCATTTCACTCCAACTAAGGCTGAAGTTTGTAGCTTTCAGCCATCATCGAACATGCTCTACTTCAGTGTGCCTTAAGAATAAACTACATTACCATGGGAACCTACAGATTTCTTTAATTGGTATTTGGCTCCATCTCCTGGAAGAATGAATTCACAACATGTACATGCTACAAAACATCCACCATTTACCATCTATCACACAAGTCTGTATAGCTTATTAAATGTTTACATTAAAATGTATGAAGCAGCATTATGAAATTAGAACTTCGTTATATACATTTAGACAAAGTGAAGAACTGTAGATGGGCTGCACAGTGGTGCCTCACAGTAAGACGGTTCTTGGTTCAAATCTGACTGTCACTGTGACTATGTGGGTTTTCTCTGGGTACTCTGGCTTTCTCACACATACCAAAGATGTGCATGGGGGACTCTAAATAAGCCATAGGTGTAAGTGTGAGCATGAATGTTGTTTGTCTAAACTAGCCCTAAAATAGAGTGGCAACCTGTAATGGGTGCAACCTGTCTCTTACCTATTGACAGCTGAGATATGGTCTAATACCCTCCACCCACCATCCCTGTGATTCTGTAGTATAGCATAAAGCGGGATAAGAAGATGAAAGGAAGAAGTGTAGATTTACAATTCAGCAATTCAGATGCTGAAAAAAGGATGCCTAAATATAGGTGTCATTTGACAGCATGCCGTCAACAGAGGGCAGCAGAGATCTTTCCACATGTAGCCCACTGCTCCACAAATGCACTCATCTACAGCAGCTCCAATGTGATTTTAGATGGCTAGTGTTTGTTTATAAGTGCACTACTATCCTGACAATGATCTACGCATTCAATCGCCCCATTATTCCCATTATGGTTAAACAAACCTCTCCAGATTGTAAGAAGGATAGAGATGCTACTCTGATAGAAACCGTAGAGACCACTCTTCCATGTTAATAACTACGCAGGTTTCTCAATATTCTCTTGTGGTGATTGAAATCAATGAAAATCAAAGCATGAGTGATACACATGTACATAGAGATATGAGAAAAACTAAATTGTATATTACTTAACAGTAGCTATAACCTAAATATGATTAAAAACACTAACAGGCAAAATCTAGAAAAGCAAAAAATGCACTCATCACTGAGTGATGAGTGATGTTGAATTTAATTTGTAAAAAAAAAAACTCTAAAAAACCTAACCTAAAATTCAAAGTATATGTTGCATTATGTTTACACACAAAATATGTATATTTAACATATGGAGACTCAACCTACATCTTCAAGAGCTGAGAAAAAAAAGACTCCTGACATTAGACTAATTAAAGTCAGTATAACAACTCAGGTAAGTATTGGGCCATTTCCAGCTATAGTAAAGTGAGTTTCACAGAGTTCCTATAAACCACATATAAACCCCCATTCCTGTCCCGTCCTGTTCATTTCTGCTTCAAGTTCTGGAATGAAAATGCCCTTTATGACTTAGAACCTTTATTGACATACTTTAAGCGAGGTGTGTGCCTACTGAGATCTTACACTCCATGCTTACACAGCTACTGCCCTCTACCTGTGCTCACTGTCATTGCCTGTATTAGGATTAGCCTGGAATTGAGTCAGACTTAGGGGTCACAGCCAAAGCCTCAGACACAGACTGAAATGTACTTTTAAAAAAACCCAATGGAGTGATGTCACAGAATGGTTACTTAGTGGATAAAAAGGCAATAGATAAAACATCTAGTAAAGTAGCATTGTATGTGTGTGTGTACATCATTTGTACACAAGTTCATTAGCCTTAGTGTTGTTCAGAGGCAGATTTGATTACCTTTTTACACAGCCCGCCTGGCTTTCTTTCCCTGCCTTTTGCTTGGCCAACAGCCTCTTGGCAGCAGTTCCATTCAGTAGTTACTGTACAGACTTGAGAGTGGTATTGATTATCTTATCTAACTCTCAGCAAGAAAGCAAATAAGCACATTTCCAATTGCTTTAATGGATGACAGCTGTTTGTCAGGCGTGATGTATATCTACTGTCAGTGGAGTGCAGTTTTGAATCAAAGCATTCGTGACCTAACGTATACCTCCATGAATTCACGCTTCATTAAGAGAATGGTGCAGTTACCAAACAATGACAAAGCACCACAAATACAACGTAAGGGGTGTTGAAATTACAGCAACAGTTTCTTATGCTTTTTCATTTCCCCCCAACAAATATAGTGTCTCTGCATAGAACACAGCATATTAGGAGTGCCCATTAATTTTGTGTATTTCGCATCGCCAGCATTTGACAGATTACAAAATGTTCATTCCACCCCCTTCAGATAATCTCTGTGACTGCAGCCTCTAGCTTTTGTGTATGGAGTGTGTTCCAGAGGTCAGCTCTGATCTCATCTTCTATTTTCTACGTTCGTTAAGCTCCATTCTGTTAAGCGTGTCCAAATAGGGTAATTCTGTGTTCAATTAAGCAGGGCAGACACAGGACATTCAACACAATGTCAATGAGATGCCACTAAGAGTGAGCTATCAATTTGATAGACAGTCAGAGAGGTGGATAATAAGCTGTTGTATGTCCCCTGATTCTGCACCACCCAAGGCCATCCCTACAATTGAATTACACCCGTGCCTTGGTAAGTCACAGCTGATAGGGCCTCATGCATTGCAAAAAGCCACCTTGCAGTGACTGACTGGCTATGTTGTATAATTGTGTGGTTGTCTGTAGCTATCATGGCACTGTCTTCCTACCAAGCCATGGCCATGAAGCCAGTATACAGAGACCCGCTAGGCCACACAAAGCACTGCAGTTGTCCTTAGGCAAGAGGCCAGAGAGAGAGCGAGAGAGGAAGAGAGTCAAAGAGAGAGAGAGAGGTAAAGAAGGGAATTAGGGGGATGGGGTGATTCTGCTATGCACAGTGAGCCAAATATCCCTGGGCTATGAGCCAAGTGGCCAGTCACAAGGATGGCATGCCAAGAGAATGCCATCCGGCCAGGTTGCACAGCCAGATAAAATGCTCCGTGGGTTGCCTGTAGCTCAACACAGACATCCCACAATACAACACTCTCTTCTTACTAACTAGCCATAAAGCAGTTGACAGTTATACATATGTGCTCCAATCACTGAAGATAAACCCCAAGCAAAATCATCTTGAGAAAACTCTACCCAGGTGTGAAGATACAGTTTATCCCAAGGTTGGCAAACGATAGAGGCAAGGTTCAAAGCTTTGACTTTGTTGAGATACAAAGCCCAAAGCTTATGCACTGACATTTCTTTTTGTTCGGCTTCGGAACGCAGGTTCCTTGGGGTGTTCAGCGTCTACCCGTGTCAAAAGTTACAATCCAGAGATGGATGAAAGAGTTTGGAAAAACTTTCAATTGGTATCATGGGCTGATGAACTGCATGCGGCTGCAGTCTTAGTCCAGGCCTTTTTGGTAACATGCTGGGTAGTGTCACATTGTGTTGGCTGAGGCAGTATGAGGACCACAAGGTGGTTAGCAATATGAGGTAAGAGGTGGAGGATGACGTGGTGAACCTTTACATCTATACATTTTATCATGCATGTTAAAAAAGGATGCTAACGTGTACTTTGTGCATCACAATGTGACAATACCTTAAGTGTGTTATGATATTTTCTGAGTAGACAATAAGGTATTTTGTCAAAAGATCTAGTAATCACCTTAATCTAGAAAATGCTCACAATCCACCATGACATCTCTACATTGCCTTATTTGTCAAACAATCTGAAAGCAAATGTAGCTGCTTTACAAATTAAAATGTCCTGTGTATATTTACTTACATTTAATATGTGATGTTTAGAAATGAGCAACAGCAAAAAATAAATCATGGATCATCCCACAAGTGTGACTCACTGCTCCACTCGGGAAACCAACTACTGCAGTTTGCATAAGATAAGATAAAACTTTATTAATCCCGAACAAATTCTTGTGCCAGAGGTATCAAGTTACATTAAATGCAGTTAAGTACAGAGTATAAGAGTATAAGTGTCACTATAATCCAAAGCAGAGTACAGTGCAGTATGAGCACAATATATGATGCATGGATACAATATGGAGATGTAAGGTGCTAAGTAACATAAATATAGACAGTGGAGGGAATGACAGTGATGCCTGACATGATCATCTAGCTCTTCTCCCTACAGAAGGGAGTAGTTATACAGTCTGATGGCCACTGGCAGGAAGGACCTCCTGGTTTCTGTGCTGCTCCTTGGTAGTCTCAGTCTACCGCTGAATGTGCTCCTGTAGGACAGCAGTGTGTCATGCAGGGGGTGAGACGTACTCACCCCCTGCACCCCCTCAATACTGAGGAGTTTCCTCATAATCCTCCTCTCCATCACCTCCACCACAGACTCCAGCTCCACTCCCAGTACCGAGCCAGCCTTCTAATGAGCTTGTTGAGTCTGTTGGTGTCGGCCGTCTTCATCCTGCTGCCCCAGCACACTACAGCATAAAAGATGACGCTGGAGACCACAGAGTGGTAAAACATCTGCAGCATGGTCTGGCAGACGTTAAAGGACCTGAGTCTCCTTAGGAGATACAGGCGACTCTGTCCCTTCTTGTATATTGCCTCAGTGTTTGTTAGGGATGTCCCGATCCGCTCACGTGATCGGAAATCGGGCCCGATTACGTGATTTCAGACTCGATCGGAATCAGATGTTACCTCCCGATCAGGACTCGGATATATATTATTAGGGCTCTCAAAGTTAACGCCTTCTGTGCAGGGTGGCTATGACTAGGCCTGTTGCGATAAACAATAAATCAATTAATTGCACGATAAGTTAAGTTTTTCGGCGCGATAAATTACATTTGCATGCTGGTTTGTTTTCCTCTCTTTCTCTCTCTCTCTCCCTCTCGCTGCCAAAGAGACTGGATGACAAAAGGCGTCACTCATGCGTCGCAGCGTATAAAGGCCGTCGGACTTTATATGGCCCACAGCTTCTGTCTTAAAATGTGTCAAATCAACAGGTAGTTTTTATTTTTTTAACTCATTGTGTAACGTTAAAGGGATGTTCTAAGCAGACCACTGTCAGCTCGCTGTCTGCGTCGCCACGTGCGTCACAGCGCTGCAGGGCTTGGACGTTACAGCAACACAGAGAGCTGTGAAGCTGCACAACACCGTTTCAACACTTTGCCACAATTCACCACAACACTAAACATGCTCATGTATAGAACCTGCTCTCAGAGAGAGTCCGCCTTGTACGAGTGAAGTTCTCTGCCTTCTCACTGGCGGCACGCACCGCTCCATTCTAGTTCTCTTGCCAAGTCCTCTGGTGCCATCTCTGCTGTCAGTTTCTATGATTCTATGTTTCTATGATACAAAATAAAAACTCAAAGGCAAAAAAACCTGATCGGGACATCCCTAGTGTTTGTGGACCAGTCCAGTATGCGGTCAATGTGGACCCCCAGGTATTTGTAGCTGTCCACAATGTCCACGTTGGTACCTTTGATGCTGACCGGGTCTGGGACTGTCTGGTACTTCCTGAAGTCCACCACCAGCTCTTTTGTCTTTGTGACATTCAGCTGCAGGTGGTTTTGTCCGCAACACTCCATGAAGCTGTCCACCACACTCATGTACTCCGCCTCCCGACCTCTGCTGGCACAGCCCACAATGGCAGAGTCATACGGTCCATGTCAACAAGTGCTTGTATCTGGCATTATTCTAATATTGTGTACTAATGAATATTAATGAATATCCATCCTTGACCTCAAAGTTTTACAATAAAATGGTGCAAATATATGAATACTCAGACTCAAGACTCAGTCCATGCACCTTCTATTTAGAAAATACCATGTCAAGTCTATGTTCTCTTTTCTGACGGCTTTCTTGGAGAGAGAGAGAGAGAGGAAAAGGTGGCAAGTTTAAGTGCCAGGATAATGTCGAGAAAGCAGCTTGAGAAAGGCAAGAGAGCAGCGGGAGGATTCAATGACGAAATTGGCAATGACAGAAGAGCGACAAGAGAGACAGCGGGGTATCACAAATAGGAAAAAGCACCATTTGCAGCTCATGAGACTGGTAACCTTATAAAGTCATGATAAGTGTACTAAATGTGAGAACAACTTAGATCTTCATTCTAAAAGGATCATGCAAAGGAGACAGGGATGAGCAGTAAATTCAGTAGCATGCTGCAAAGTAAGCAGATAGTGTAGGTGTTTGGATCAGTCAGTTCAGTCCAAGACTCTTTGGTGACTGATGTCATTTATTTTTGTATTTCAATCATTTGTTACAATCAAGGCACCATATAAACACTAAATAATTGTAATATTGTAGTTATATTCTGTTCCAATTTATATAACACTTGTGAAAGTATCATGGGAAAAGAAATAAGGTTAGACATCAGAAAAAAGTATTGTCTACAAAGCAGAAGAAGGATGTACAAGTTCATCAAAGCACTTCCAAGTTTTAAGAACTGGAATGAGAGGTATTATCAAGAAGTTCAAAGAGAGTCAAACTGTGTAGAAGACGACTGGCAGAGGTAGGAGAAACATTTAGACGGCTCTGCATTGGTAAGAGATATGTCTAAAGAGCCCTAGTGCAACTGCCAAGACACTGAAGAGTCAGAGAAGACACAGAAGTCACTTGAGTCAGGCACAGGAAGGACTGTGAGGTTGCAGACCAAAAAAACTTCACTTCTGCAGAAAAGACACCTGCAATCCAAATAGAATCTTGTCTTGAAAGAATAAAGCAGACTGACTGACTTTACTGACTGGCACAAAGCCTGTGCTTAAATCTGATTGACAATCTGTGGAGTGTACTAAAGACCAAGATCCATGCCTCAAGAATGGACCTGGATTTCGTAGAGATGCCTCAAGACACACATTAGCATCAGGGAGCTAATTATTTTGACATCATCACTTTTGTGTTTTGGGAAATAAATGTGCTTCTGTGTACAAGGTAAAATCATTTCTAATTGACTAATATGTTTTAACTCCTGAATACAACCTATGTGTTTAGAAAGTCACACAGTTTGGATAATGCTTAAGAAGGATTATATTTTCACGGGGGGGGGGGGGGGGGGGGGGTAATTTGTCTCTAACTGTATCCTTGTCACATGGTTGACATGAAAACACAAAAGAATCACTTCACATCTTTGACGTACAAATGACTACAGCCACTCCACAGTAACTACAAATGCCCACTGAAAGATACGGAAATTGCATGTCAGTGATGGTGATGTCAAACCCCCATCTTTAACATGCCAGTCAAAAATAGGAGTTCAGTGTCATACAGTTAGAGCACAGACAACATTGAAGATACCTGCAGTTCGTATGAGGAATTCCTTCGTTCAATGAAATACTCCAGTCTTCAGACAAGCTTGCTGTCCGCAATTTACACTGTGCCTATTAGCATTTTCTGATTCATAAGACAGGCAGTTATTTATTTATCTGATGAGTTATAGGCACTGAGCTCTGTAACTACAGTTGGTTTGTGGACCATTAATCTGGCTTTACATGTCCCCCCCTGAGTAAAGCAGTTCTCGGCTTCTGTGACTGGAATCGTCTGGGCTGAGCAATGAAATGTCATCGATTGAGGTAACAATTATCTCTTGAAGGCAGTTCAAACACCGTGGCAGCTCCTGAATTCTCCCTTCCAATTAAAACAATATATATATATATATATATATATATATATATATATATATATATATATATATATATGTATATATATATATATGATATGATATTAAAAATATATAGTTGTCTGCATTTGGCTGCTGATGTTGTTTACTATATTAAAAAAGACTCAGGTAAAACTGTCCAGAGAATCAATAAATGTTATTACAGAGGGCGTTTTGTGATAAGGAAAACATATGAAGCCCATCACTCAATATTCCCAAAACATACTGTGGTTGCTGTTTATTTTATTTTTATTTATTTTTTAAGGAAAGAAAGAATGAAATTACACTAAGGTGATCATGGTAAGTTGTATTCTGGCAAAAGCCTAGCGGATTTCACCTTGACAAAACACACGCACACATGCGACCCCCAGAGGTCCGATAAAGGGCAGAGATGATAGAGGACATTTATCTGTTGTTTCACAGGAAGCTATCTTGCTGATGACGGGTGCCAGGTTGGCTAGGTCTTGTCAATACAACTCATATGTTTCATATTTATAACCTCCTCTCCTTTTACCCTAAGAGCCTGTGATGCATTATTTATGCTGCCAAGAAGATATATTGAATTTTACCCTGATGCTTCAATAACACAGTTTGTTCAACTTTAAAAGGATATGAAAAAAAAAATCATAACATTTGTTTAGCAACATCAACATTGTTGTTTCATTCAATTACGCCTTAAGTATTGATGTTGTGTACTGTACTGAGCCTTCAATCCGACAGTGACAGAGAGGTTGTTCTGCCGACACATATGTGCCAAACCTATATTGGTCCATTGTCCTTTGTCATGTTTAACATTAAGGCTCCATGAATTTTTAATGATCAACACGCCAACATTTGGGCCTCTGTATTATTGGCAACGTGCTATCTTTAGCACTCAGCTCAGTCAGAGAGGCAGAACGGCTGGAGGAAGGTAATATGACCTTAATGTGTCAGACCCGAAGACCTCTCCTGGCTCAGCGCCTGTCAATATTACATCAGGATCAGCACTTTTGAAACAGCATAGAGCCTCCCCACCTGAATCTCTGCAGAGCGAGGGAGAGAGCTGTCCTCGTTTACTGTTTACAAGCGCTGGGTTATATTTGCTCCTGATGTGCTTCTTCAAGTGTCTCTTTCAAGAAAAAAGTGTGTGTGTGTGTGTGTGTTTAAGGTTGCTGTATGATAAGGCTGTCAATATAAGATTTATTGAAAATAGGATATAAAAAGGTGGTGCAACAAATAAGTCGGATGATGCCGCTTGGCACATGCTATACATCATGTTCCTGTTATCTGGATCGAATTGCTTGTTAGATATTACACTGCAGCCTTTAAATTTAGCACGTTATATGCTGCACATTTAAGGGCTGACCTTGGTTAGGTTTCAGATATGTTTCTTTAATGCATATGTTATCTCTTCAAGTAATCAGAACACGAGCAATCTGGTCACCTTTATATTCATGGAGATGAGATGTACCCAGCAGTGTATTCACATCACAAACTGACAAACGTGGATAGATTATGAATGCTAAGAGTTTATGGCCAAGGTCTCAGTAGTGTATTGTGTTTACATGAGCTTCTTTAAGTCTAATATACTCCTATATCAGATAGTAAATTGTCCTAGATGATAATCTAGGTTCTAATCCAGCGCTTGTTTGAACCTAAATGTGCATTAACACAGTGTTACAAATTAAGGGAAATTAGGGAATTTCTTGTTAAAAAGGGAAATAGTGCATGCTAACATGGGAATACCTCTTCATAATGATGGGTATATGTATTATGTTGATGCTCATATGCAAATTATGCTGTTTCACTAGAAAGAACAGAAGGCTTTCCAGTCGGAAATACCTTGATGTAGTATTTGACAACACAAAGCTCCCACTCTTAGCACATTTAGAGAACAGCGGTGTGTGTTGTCATGTTGTGACTGCGACTGAGAACATAACAGAATCAACATGGCAACATATGTTTGCATATCAAGAAAAGAGACGATAAAATTGTAACATGTATGTTTACCAAGACGGTTTATTAATAGACACATAAAGGCTGTGCTGTAATAAAACAGAGTCTGAGGCAAAGACGCCTGCCGCAGCAGCAGCATCACCCTCCTCCCGAGTAAGTATTAAAACAAATAACATCTGCTTCTGTTAGCACCACCTTCACTGCAGCTGTGTTGATTCCCCCTCCCATAATCCCCAAAGAATATATACCCACACTGGTAATGCTTTCGCGACTGTCAAAAACTGTTTCATCAACACGAGCAGCATTTGTTTATGCTGAGCCTCGCTTTTTTTTTTTTTTTAAATGACATCAGAGGCACTGTATAGTTTCAGTTGGGCAACAAGTTATGTGATATTTAATCAAACAGTTTGCATGCAAACTGTTGTTTGTTGAGAATATTCACAACTTCCTCCATTGCGATACAGGATGTAAATATTGTGCACACTCTACAGCTGATGTCAGACACAAACATTTTATTATCTGTGACAGTTATGGGTCGGCTAGTTTTTGTCAGGTCATATACAATAAAGTATCGAATATGTCACACAGCTCTCCTAGGATATTGGAATGTTTAATGAAAAAACAAAAGCTCATCTGCCAAGAATAGCAATGGCTGATGTATCTGCACATATGATGACCTAGATAGCAGCAGAAACAGGATGTAAAGAGCCTCAACTGGCCTCCAGGTGCTGCAGTCATTATGCAGATACAAAGTTAAAGTGATATTTTATTAGGAAACTACAGAAAGAAAAGGGCTGCAGTCGTCCCTTTGGTCCAAGCAATAGGGCTACTGAATGCACTGGGCTCTTTGCCTTAATAGCTCAATAAGACCTGGTTCCACAGGGCGTGGGACCAAGGCCCAGCCAGTTACGGTAATATGATGCACAATCTGGCGTGATGTTTTATTTTGAAAATCGAGCTAATTATCTATGCCATTCTTGTCAGGTCAGTGTGCTCAGAAGAAACTGATGCGGCTTAGCTGCGGCCAAATTCCAAAAATGGCGTTTTAGTGGAGCTGTGTATAAGGCTGTGATGGCCTCTGCCTCCTTATGTGTGCCTAGTTCCCCTACACACTGTTATGTTGGATAAATAGGTGTAATAGTCAGCATTAAGATATGAAGCCCATAATAAAATATTAGCTAGAGTCCACAAGATAATATGTTTAGGTCACCTGCAGATTTTTGTTGTGGAGCTCTGGGAGCTGGATGCAAGGAGATAGTGTTCATTTACACATGCAACCCATATAATCAATATAAAGCCAATCTGAAGAGTGTATACTTAAACTTGCAAACTTAATACATAACTGTTACGTAATGTGGGGAAATAATAGTCTCCATATGGCAAGTTATCAGGTAATCGAGACAGTTTTTGTTGTTCTTGGATCACTTGCCTGTGTCACCAAAGTTAGTCGACCCTGACCTCCATTTCTACAATCTCTAGTTTGTGGATATTGGCCCTGCTGCCACTGGCTGCATTAGCTTTTTTTTTTTGGCCCCAGAATCCATAGTCATCCATGCTCAACACTGAAATAATTTAATGTGTGGTGAATCCCAGCCAAGCTAATCTCTGATAAACTGCACCTTTCCACATCGCTATGTTAAGTGTGAAATCTCCCGGGCATCAGATATGTACACAGTACAGTATCCTGCAGTGGATTTCTGCAACAGAACCTCAGAATACACTGAGGCTACGCTACAATATACAAGGTGAGTGTATCACTGTGTGTCAGCCACTACTGATTGCACCTCACTGAGCATTCACCTCCTATTTGTGATGCACTTCCGTGCCTCAACAAGCAGCGAGATCCCAGAGCACTCTGTAAATTGGACAATCAGTAATGGTATTTGATGGCATTAAGAGTGGAGATGAAAGGAAGGACACTTCAGTTATCAACAGGATAATGGGGCTGCTGCCTTGCACTTTGTGTCCAATGAAATGGGACTCAGTTAATTATCCTTGCCATTAATTAGGCCATCCTATCAAGGAGAAAGGGGTACTCTTCATTGACAATGCACCGTATTATATTGAATTATCGGCCCCCAGAAATGTGGGTTGTTTTGTTTGTTTCTGCATTTAAATAGGTATGCACTGAGTGATTCTCACAGGAGGCCAAATAAAGCCAGATCAATCCTCTGTTCAATTACGTATCGGCCTGTGCCCACCGGAAGTTGACGGGTAGTGATCTGTAGTTTTACTGTTGTCATGTGAATAAGTGCATGTAAAATCTGCCGTTTCACAAGAGAAGATGTGAAAAAAAAAATCATTCAACTAAAACTATTCACTGTCTAGTCTGTAGCATAATGTCTTGTCCAAATGACCTGTGTAGTTGGTCCATTCAGTGGCAGTTCATTATATACGATTGGTGCCTAATCTCTACATCCATGTGTAGCATTATCCCTTATGCTATAATCCTTTAGATGTATTTAATACAGTTTATGCGTTCATTGGATTGGCTGTACAGGTGCTGTGGATTCACAGTATGATTATTCAACAATAATCATACTTCAATAGCTCTGTACCTTTTGCAGAAGTCACTTTCACATCAGAAGTAGCTTATCTTGATATTAGTAGATACTAACTATTCCTAGTACTCCTTCCTGAATATGAAAGCATTCAACAAATACATTTCTTGCAATGCAGCTTTCCTTATAGTGCTGAATGGTGCAGGGCTAAGTGACTCACACTGTGAATGATTCACTGCCAGGTGTCACAAGATCAAACAGGACTGATATCTTCAAAATTATATGTGTCTGTGTTTCGTTAGATAGACTCTCCCTCACTTCACAAAGTCCAACCTCCAGTATTCATTACTTTCAGCCTCTAAATAAACTGCCAGCCTTCAAACAGCATTTAAGTATTAAGCTGAGGGGCTATGATCTATTGACAACACATTAAACATCTTGTTGACTACACTTCTGTTACTGTTAGTATGAGAGTCTACCAGCAGGGATGAACTCTGCTGACACTTTGATAGATAGAAAAACAGTCAGAAAGACATCCATTCACTGTTTAAAACAGTGATATCGAATAGGCTACAAATGAACTGAATTTCCATTTGTTTGTATATAGTTAAATCACCTATACATCAAACATCTGACACATTTGACCCATGTCAACATATGTCACAGAGGTATAGCCACTACCCATATGCTGTAGATCTAAGTGTAATCACATTATTACACTAAGAGGCAAGTGATAATCCTCATTTTACCCTGAGTGTGCTAAAGGCAAAATATCTTTATGCAAATGATATGCTTTCTTGTCAGTTTAAACAACATGCACTACACAAAAAGATGAATCTTAAATTGGAGTGAATTTCGAGCATAATGCGACACATGGTTCAAATGAAAAATATCCGTTCATATTCTTGTACAATGGTAAGATAATGTTCTTTTGGGAGTGCCCATGTGATGGACAGACATGGCAATTATTATAATGAAAGCTCTTAGAGGACTCCAGCTCTCCCGTTCAGAGCCTCCTGACGTGCAGATACACTGTCCCCCAAGTGGGCTGCTAAACATGGGCGAATAATTCATTTTTATTATCAGCTACCAAAAGGGGGTACTAAAGGTGTACGCTTCAAAGATTCCCTTTATGTCTTCATTTTATGAGATAACATCAGTGGCGAACAGGTACACAGCTTAATGAAGATAAATGCAAATGAAATATTAGTAGAAGAATCCCTAAATTGTGAAAAGGATAACAGGGCTAACAATGTGTATTATTATGAGTTTTATCAAACTACAACACACTAACACAACTAACTAACACACTAGCTTGAAACAGTTTTAACTTTAACACTTCTAGTTGTAATTGGCCCCAAAAACACCAAAGATGTTTGTCTAATCTGTGATGTGAAAAAACCATTCGCCAACCCCGGGTCACATTATATCTTAATTGCATTACTGCAAATTAAGATATAATTATATTAATGATATGAAATAATTACATATTAAGGTAGATGGGAGCAGCCATAGGCAAAATGAAGGCAGACTGATTTCTGATCTTCCATTATATGCCAGGTTTATTATCTCTTTACTGGCTAAAAAAATGGCCTAAAAGGGCCTAGTACACTGCTCAAAAAATAAAGGGAACACTAAAGAACACAATGTAACTCCAAGTCAATCACACTTCTGTGAAATCAGCCTGTCCAGTTAGGAAGCAACACTGATTGTGAATCAATTTCAGCTGCTGTTGTGCAAATGGAACAGGAGTTGCTCAGGTAGTGCAGCTCATCCAGGATGAAACATCAATGTGAGCTGTGACAAGAAGGTTTGCTGTGTCTGTCAGCACAGTGTCCAGAGCATGGAGGAGATACCAGGAGACAGGCCAGTACACCAGGAGACGTGGAGGGGGCCGTAGGAGGGCAACAACCCAGCAGCAGGACCGCTACCTCCTCCTTTGTCCTCTTCAGGGATGAGAGCAAGATCACACTGAGCACATGTGAAAGTTGTGACAGAGTCTGGAGATGCCCTGGAGAACCTTCTGCTGCCTGCAACATCCTCCAGCATGACAGGTTGGTGGTGGATCAGTAATGGTGTACGAAGGGATTTCTTTGGAGGGCCGCACAGCCCCTCCATGTGCTAGCCAGAGGTACCCTGACCAGGATGATGCCAGAGGTACCAGGATGAGATCCTCAGACCCATTTGGTCAGTTTGTTCAGTTTGCACTACAAAAAAATATGTATATTACCTAACCTCGATGGATCAGTACAGCAGAATAATCTGTTCCAAAAGTAAAACCTAAATTAAAGATGTTTTTTATGCAAGTAATGAATCATATTAACAGCTAACTGTTGTAAGCAGGAAGTGTTGAGGACAAGACTGTTTTCAACACAAGCATCTCCACTTCTAATAACAGTAATTAATTCACTGTTTATTTGAATGTGATTTGAGCTCTCCTGTTCCCCAGCCTTATTTTGTTCTGTGAAGAGTGTGGTGATATTCTGGCATGCACTTTGCTAGCTAGTAATATCTTATAAAACAACTGTTAAAAAAGGCAAAATAACATTAATAATGTCACATTTTCTATGACATGAAGTCAGCTTTTTTGCCAAACATGACTCCAAAATTACTGTCAAACAGCTTGCAAAGCATCTTTGTAAGAACTGATGAACCAAAGTCAAATTGTGAACCACTTTGGATAAAAGTGCTTTATAAATGCTGTTATTTAGCCATCTGACATTTTGCAAGAAACGACCTACAGTAAAGAGTTGTGGTTTCTTTAAAAGTTTTTGACACTAAAGTTAAAGGACAAAATCTGTTCTATACCAATATGTATCAATGTCTCAATGACTCGTCGATGTGAGATGATATTGAAAATTTCCTAAAAACAAGTGACCTCTCTATTGTAGAAGAGGCTCTATAATTATTAAGCCTTCCAACTGTGCCGGCCCATGAGGCAGAGGTTACTGGAGCTCACTACTCTCCTGGCCCAAACTTCTGCAAGCTGCAGACCGCTCGCATGGTTTCACATTATCTCACGGATGAGAATATATCCTCAGGGCAACATACCTGAGTATTTTACTGGTGCAGGTCAGCCAGTCCTAGCATTGTTATATTACTGCTGCTCTTGTCAAAAATACTGAAATGTGGAATACATTTACAACAGCTGACCCCTCTGTCACTTCAGCTGCTACATTTCTTCAGCTAAATGGTGGTGAATGAAAGCAACCTAACCGACTTCCTCCCCTTTCTCTGTACTATTTCAGTCTCTCTGCAAGGAACGGTGTGCCAACAGGGTGAAAGGGTTGAAAGTGTCCTAGTTGTTCTGTACACTGTGCAGTCTTACTCCCACTCTTTGTGTATACCTGAACAACATCTGCCACAGTGTATAAAAAAATGTCACATTTGACACCTTAATGCTCCTCCATACCCAGTTAGGCTCTAAAAAAAAAAGCCACTGCTCTGGGCAACATCTGACATCGTTATTCCTAGAGGAGATGAAATTAATGATAAATTATCTTTACATAAACCAGAAGAAGCTTTAGGTTATTGCTAAACCTGGTGAGAAGAGCCTTAGAAAGGGATAGAATTAGAAAACTGGGAATATTTTACAAATTAATCCTACTGCAGTCGTGCCTGTCCGTCCATCTGCCGATCCCGCTGCAGCCTTGAAAGTGAGTGTACGTGTGATGAATCACCCACCCAGGAGCAACTCACAAGGCCATTGTCAAGATAAAACTGGGAATATATTCACCAAAATAAACTGCACATGTTCGTTCAGCTTTCATTCAGTCCTCATCATTCGCAGGAAGAGTTTCTAAAAATACAGTAAAAATTGAATATAAAGTAGGTTGATTTTAGTACCGCTTGTTATTGTTGAAAATTCACCTCACTGATACAGTTATGAGGTGATGATGTCATTAATAAAACTGACAACTCAATATATTATTTACTGAAGTGATGACACCTACTACATTTCTACCTGCACCATCCAAATGTCAGTGCATTATTTGTGAATGTTATTATTTAAAACGTTTTATTAATATAAATCCATTAGCTGAGTTACAGAGCGGCGCATCAATAAACATGTGGAAGATGAGCTGCATTTAGCAGACTTTATTCTCAGTAAATAAGAGGAATAATTGTTCTGTCAAGAAAGCAGCTATCTGTGGCTCAATTTTCGGCTGATAAAAAAAATGATATGTGATGTTTGAAAGTTGTTTATATAAAAGGTCATGTTGTGAGCATGTTTGTTTCTACATGAAGAATGTTCATGCTCCGTGCCCAGAAGCCGTCTGAGTGTAAAATCCAATCGGTGGCATGTCTAACTGATGGACGGCAGCATGATGCTCTCTATTTTGCTTCCTTTGTATTTTTTTTTAAGTTTCCACAAGAAGTGAAAATATACAGTAACTTGGCAACCCAAGAGGATGAATACACACTTTTACAATGTCAGGCTACAACAGCGTACAGACTAGTCTGATGGGCTCCCGGGGGCCTCAGAAGGTCATCCAATAAATCTTGATTTTGCCTTTTCTTCCCAGTGGTCTCTATAAGTTCCACCAAATTCTACTGCATGTCTGCCAGTGCCATTGATTGAAGAGGGCGTATGAGGGAAGGGCATCTTTAATTGTGCACATAATAAAGCTCCCTGGATTGCCTTTCCCACTAGTCTGTTGTTGAAAGAGAAGGGATTAATTAGGTACATCTATAAAAGGCAGCTGCGAGTAGCCTGTAATTATCTGCGATGGGTCTTGAGACTTGGTAGGGGAACAGTTGCATGGGCATGCAGCTGACAAAATGTTTTTTTTTAAAGAATCACAAATGTAATCTGTGTCATTTTGTGCATGAGTTAAATTTGTTGTACAGAATTCTAGCAGACAGTGCTACTGTTACTAGAAATCACCCAGCAAACGTCTGCATGATGACCTGCTGGGTAAGCTACATAATCCTGGCGTGCTGTGAGGACAAGGCCTCCAGCCCTCTGTGGTGTCAGACACCAGTAGCCAGAGGAGGGGGCATCATAAAAAGGGTGTGCAAGGAAGCAGAAATACAGCAAGAGGTCAATGCTAAGCTAAAAATAATCTCTAGCCAGTCGACAAGAACTATAGACTGTATGAGCAAAATGACTCACTACTGCTTGTTCCGCTCACAGAGGAAGACTAGACACTACTATCTATTCCATCAGTGCTAGTACCTGATAGTATTGGCTGGTGCTACATGGTTAGCATGGAGATTCAGTAGCTATCTCTGCAATGCTATATTTATATTTTAGTTCTATGACACTCTGTGTTAACTTTACTCAGGCTTTGTTTGGAAGTTAGCTTTGATCGTTTGTCTCTAAAGGAGGAGACATTTTGGGGTATTATCATTATTATTATTATAAGTAAATGGTTGCCATTTTCAGCTGCCATCTGACAGTCACTGCCCCCTATGGACACACAGAGATGCTGTTGGAGAATAAACCACACATATCAACTTTATATTACATTTATGTTGGTGATGATGGCTGTTCTGTTCTAGGTAGCATTTACGGATACAAATATTAAGGAGAAGAGAATAAGTGAAGATTTTTTTGCTGAAACATTTGACATTGTCAAATCAATACACACAATTGTCTGCACGTGCAAAATGAATTATAGCAAATCTGAAACCGAATTGAATTATGTGGCAACGTCTATGCCTGTTTTATGTCTCATCTTACTAATATTATGATATTGATGTCATGCTGTGACGGTCTGTCCTAATAACACAGACAGAAACCAGACACCCCAGCTTCACACTGGTGTTAAATTCTGCTCTGCGTGATTCATAACAAATCATTGTATTCCAGCAGCTTTGATTCTCTAGGTGCCTGTCAATCTGCATTCCCTCAAAAATATGTCATCCCTCTCTTGGAATATTTGATGATACAGCCTTGAGACTGCTACCCTGCAGTCCCAATACATGCAATAATCCAAATCTCTGCACAAACTAATGTTGTTTGACAAGCTCTATGGTAAGATTCACTCTTTAATTTCCCTACTTTTTCTGTCTTTTTGATCTCAGATCATTATGCCTGTGGCAATATCACAATATTTCACCTTGAGAGAGACAAAAATGAAATTTCACAAGATGGACGATTTTGGCCTGCAAACCACTTCAAAGTCACATACCTTAACGTGAAAAAATGAGAATGGTATCCTATCAGCGGAGAATGACTTATTGCTGCGAGGCAGCCTATAGACAATCTGTCCTGTGGTATAATATGTGTGTAAATGATAATGTTAAAGGTTATTGTCATGCTTCGCTGGTGACTCAAAATACATTGCCTCTCTGGAAGCTGGCTGATCATTAACTCAAGGTGTCAGGAGACGCACATTTGCTCAGTGGCATTCTCCAAAGCCAAAAAGGTATGTAATTCCTTTTCCTCTGGAGAAAGACACAGAGAAAGATGCCCCAGTTGTCCGATGTATATCAGTGTTGAATATCTCACAACAGCCTCTTGAATATCTTAAGATTTTTACTTTAACCTTGAGAAGGCAGTGTTTTTTATCAATTCTTTAAGTATGTCTTGACTTTCAATAACACGGTACCTCGGCGCGTGGTTCGATGTTTCACATGTATCTCACTATCATTAATCTGGTTGCAACCACATTTAGTTTTCCAGATACTACCTGCAAAAAAAACCTCCCTCCGTTTCAAATAGGAACACCGATCGACATCTAAAAGTGAGACACAGACAGAAGCGTATTTATCAAAATCATAGGCAATAAGAGACCACGGAGTAAAGAACAAGGGAGTAGTAATTACAGAACACGATGTAGCTTAGAGCTTGACCTTACAGGGGTGATGAATGGTGCAAGTTCTATCCATGACATACAAGTAGAGAGTCATCAATGTTTGTGGGCAACTGCAAGGTATGAGGTAATTAATCATGCAACATGGGCCCGGGCTTCATTTTAATTAACAGCAAAACACATGTTCTTGTCTGTCTTAAGGGGAGAGGGAAAGGACCGGCCTGAGCCAAGCTGTCTCACGCCCTTTGCAATATTTATGATCGGACCATTGCTAGCTTTTTGACTGCAATCTGTTATACTTGACCAAGTGTTGTCGACACAGTTATGACATGGAAATCACTAAGGCCCCCTCTGGTTTCCACTAGGTCAAGATAGAATAATCATATGCTTGTATGAAATTTAGCATCCCCCTTCTGCCTTGAACCATTGGATTTGGTGTAATGATAAGAAAAGTTAATGCAGCTTGAGGGCACTGCCCTGAAGCATGAATGCGAAGAAAGCTACAGAGGTGTAACTTTTTTTTTCACACACCTAAATTTTCAAGCATGTTGCTTCTAAGTGACAATCACTGGAGGCAATTTTACACAGCTCCCTTTGGAGCTATAAAATGCATTACAGATTTTTATATTCATACATCCAGTACTGTGGCTTTCTTCAATACCTCTAAACAGGATTCAATATAAAATATGGGCAGTTAACCTTAAAGTACATCTACCTGGGAAATGGTCTGACCCTGTAGAGAGGATTGTGCTAGCTCAGCCAAATTCTTGTAAACTCCCAGAGTTCATTTAAATATCAGTGTTCCTTGACTTGTCTCTGCTGCATGTCTTTCCCACTGTATGTTCTCTCTCTCATTCATCCTTCCGCTTTGCTGAAAATGGTAGCTTGATTGCCATAAGGAGGACTTAAGAGATCTGCCAGGAAAACAATTATTTTTGCTTCCTTTTACAAATGTTTGATCAGACTCTCCCTCATGATTTGCCCGAGTACTCTGAAACCTTATGAGGGCCCTTCATCATACAAAAGTAGCATCTTCAGGACTGTCTGACAGGGAACGATCAATTCACACAGAAATTGCTCACTTCCAATGTCATTTCCTTATTTGGACGAGAGTTTTGACCACACACAATGTGCCATAGGCAAGCATTAGGAAATGTGAATCCTCACTGTTTACCTGAGTAAATACCAACTGATCTTTGCAAAAGCTGGAGCTGTGTGAGGGCCTAGCTTAGTCTGTTCACTAGAAAGCCAAGGACCTTCTGTTGATCCCTTTATCCTTAAGAAACAGAATAGTGGATATATTTAGTGCTTTTCTTTTTTTCTAGCTACAATGAATGACAAAGTTTCTGAGTTCTGTGGCATCCACAGTGCATGGTGGAGAATTGTGTTAGTAAACATGGAAGGCTGGTCCTGTGATAGACCTGATACCCCACCTCATCCCCATTGAAAGCTGGAGGTTCCAGCCTCCCCTATGACGCTGTAGTGGGTTAAGAAAATAGATGGATGTGAGGTTGGTTTAGCACATTTTATTCACCTAACTAAGAGCTTCTGCAAAAAAAAGATGGCAGACTGTTTAACACATTGATTACCTCCAGTGGACGGAGCACTTTAAGACAGCTACATTACAGGGGATCCGTTCATCCCACCCATGTAATCATTCATGCTGTGGTATTCCAGCACAGACAGTGAGTATTCCTGGAAGCACTGGGAAGCCTCCCAGACACGTTGTAGGTTAAGTTACTGAGCCGGGGGTATAATTGCATCAAGACTGAAGGTGTTTCACGTAGCCACTATGACACCTGTCTCCTGAAACACAGGGCAGCTCGGCAGCTGGAGGAACAGAAGGCATTGATATGAAGAGAAAGTAGCTGCTCTTCAGTCGGCTGACCCTAAAGCTTGAGCCAAATTATTTACAATAAAAGCTACATGTCATATCTGTTTAACATTCAGGAAAGGAGTTATACGCTGCATTGGTGCTGAATGTCAATTGGAAAGGCATTCTGTTCTGAGCGTTAGAGCGATGCTGGCAAAAGTTGTGACAAATATGAAACATAATAGAAGGCAGCAGATGCACTGCTTTCACAGGGCATTAAGGTGCCAAAATGAAATGTCTTGACTTTTGTTGTCAAGATGCACCAAAACTTATTTTATTAAATCATGTGGAAATGATACCTCAAGTCAACCTTGAGGACTTTTTTACATTCTCACACATAATCGAGCACATAAGGAAAACAGGAAAACAATACCAGTTAGCATTGTCATGTTATTTGCTTCGCTCAACTAAACTGTGATTTATTCATATATTCATATCCTTTTGATATACTATAGACAGAGAGAACTATCCAAATACTGAGTGAGCACTCAGAGAGAGATATTCCCCAAAGCCCAGAAAGTGAGGCAGCACAGAAGTGAGTCCCATGATAACAACAAGAGGGACGACCTCGGGGCTTTTGCTCCGAGCTCTTGTGACTTTCAACAGCAAGTGTTGGAAGAACTATCAAAATAATATACTTTTTTCTGCCCATGAAAGTGTTTTGCCTTGTATTGTAGCAACTTGCTATTTCAATTGCACCTAAAAATAGATTCTAAAAACCCACTCACTAACTTTTTATTGGAAGTTCACTTTTCAACACAGCGTGTCAGAACAGGTATTTAAAATCCACCCACATGCTATTATTCCAACTTTATAGTCTCTGCTGTTCCAGCAATCCCACTGTTATCACAGACATCATTTTTAATCTGGAACCTGGAAGCTCTCGTCTCACTACCCCAACGTTCAATACATTTTTTTACAATTACTGTGCTAGCACATATAGAGGAATGTCTAAATGTCTGAATGTCCAAAAGCATGCGCTGTGACTCCAAAAAACCCTACATTAAAATTCTTGGCACTCGTGAGACTAAGACACATTACATCAGCGCTCTGCCTGGTGATGTACACATACCAACAACTAGAGAATGCAAGAAAACACATTCCAATCTTTGGTACAGTATGGAGTCATTTGGCTGGCTTGTTCTGCACCTGGCAGCAGGCAGCAGATGGTGGACGAGAGAAAATATGTGAAAGAGGAAAAAATAAACACGACAAACAAGACAAGGATCAATGTCAGTGAACAAAAAGGTAAAAAGACGAAGAGATTGCATAGTTTTAGGAGAATTAAAAGTCAAAACATCTTCTAAACTAATCACATCACTGTGATAACATATTCAGTGTTGGGAGTACACTGCAACATCATTTGCAATGAGTAGTTAAACTTGACTATGCGCAGCAGCTGGATTCTAGCGGGATGTGTGACATAGCCTCGCTGGTGCAGATTTACCCGCCTTCCGAGTGACGGTACTGGCAGTTATTGGGGTATTTTAGGTTTTAGGAGCTATGGAGATGACAGCAAGAAGCAATTGTTAGGGGGAAACTCTTAACTGTGAAATTGGAATATTACTGTTGTATCACAGAATGTATTTTTAAGATGTTTTTCATTTGAGAAAGAAGTTGTTTTCACTCGCATTGTGTGGCTGTTTAATAAAGCTGAAGATGTTCTGAGGTCACACTAGCAGTACAGCTGTCACGCCTCCCCAGCTATATGACAGTGTGCAG
Organism: Parambassis ranga; assembly: GCF_900634625.1. Taxonomy (NCBI): domain Eukaryota; kingdom Metazoa; phylum Chordata; class Actinopteri; family Ambassidae; genus Parambassis; species Parambassis ranga. The sequence continues at coordinate 17,906,050 of NC_041040.1, forward strand.
ACAACTAATTACACATTCCTGTTATAATTGCTAATGCTGTGTATTTAATACTAAATAAACATTCTCAATACAGCCACTTTATGTTCTGTTTATCTACTCATTATTTATTTACTTAGCGCCATACTGTGGAAATATATTACCACGTATATCTATGTACATTTTTCTTATTGTTCTTTCTTTCTTAAAGTACCACTAAGGATAAAGGCTTTTATTTATTTAAGGTTTTGACTCACAGCAGGACCTCTTACAACCAGAGAAGACCCCCATATTACCTTCATGTTAGAGGGAAATGATCTGTGAAGGATGGTCATCATGTCATTCAATAGCATAGTTAACACTCCTACAAACTAAGGCTCAGTGCTATATTTATTTCTTATTTTTGTGTCTGTTGTACATAATTTGACCTATATTCTAAGGTTGAATTGCTGAAGCCAGAATTAGAACGTCTCTCAAACATGACCTGTATATTATTTGTTTGTACTTTCCACTGTTTGAAAAGCAGAGCACGCTAATCCTATTATGTCAAAAAGTTACCTACGCAACCTGTACCTACCTACCCTGTATCACAGCCATGAACTATCTACTGACTGAAGAAAATCTTTAATTATTCTCAAGTAGCGTGTTTTATTTAGCATGTTAGCCATGCTATTGTACTTCCTTCCATCCATCCATCATCTGAATCTATTTGTCCTGCAGTGCAGGGTCACGGGGGGCTGGAGCCCATCCCAGTTATCAATGGGTGAGAGGCGGGTCCACCCTGGACAGGTCACCAGTCCATCACCAGGCTATTGTACACTTACATCCTATCCTAGCATACTGCAAATACATTGATCAAAATCAAAAATCAAGTTTCAAAATGATTGATTCTGGATAGATTTCTTTGGTATAATTGCTTGTTTTATTTTTCTCAAATGATCTCAGAGTGGCTCATTGATTATTATTATTTAGGCATTAATAAATGTCTGACAACAAAGCAAGACTAGCTTGAATCGATATCCACTGCTAGGAGGTGGCGCCACTTTATTTACATAAATATCGCTTTTCTACAAACTGATTGCCTTTGATAAATGTTAATAAGCGCAATGAACCATTTATTATATTGTCACGAGGCATGCTGTGCTCAAGAAGTAAAATCTTGCGTCAGCATTATAAATAATTTCTTCTTATGAACTTACAGCTTGACCCATGGTATTGATTTGCAGCAGTGGGGATAACAGTTTTGGATTTTCCCATTACCCTATGCAAAATCTAACCATTAGCACTAACCGCAATTCATTCTGCGGAACATATGAAAGGCACTGTTGTCGTTCATTAGCATAATATGGAAACTCATCATGCATCAATCTGCACCCATTAAAAACACCCCTCACCCCTCCCCACCTCACAACAGTAAAGTGACCAATGGTGGGGACAAATACGGCCGCTCCGCTCATCCAGTTTGAGGCTGGTATGTGGCAGATGGTAGACCGGGAGAGAGGAGCATGACCCTGCATACTGATGAAAATAAACACACCATAAGCATGAGAGGGCAAAATACTGGCAGAAAAACAGAGTTAAAGGTGAGAACAACACTGTAAATTGGGCTCCTGTCCAGCCCCAATCAACATCAATGCATATAGCTTAACGGCACTGGCTGTATTTTACATTATTCGATTATCTAGATTAAATTTGTTAATCTCTGCCTGCCGTTTTGAACCATATCAGTTTCATTCCTATCACATCTGGGTGTACATTGGCATCGGGGCCTTGTGAGAGACATCACTGCGCAGATGAAATTCAATAATGCAGTTTTAGGGCTCGAGTAGGATCTAATTTCATGCTAGGCCACTCATAAAATTGTTGTATAAGCTATTGTAATTCAAAAAGCACCATTATCCTTTTTTCCTTTGTTTTACATAGCTTGCAGAAACGGTCTCTGTGAACACACTGTGAGACATCCTGATTGAATATAATTAACATGCAGACTTTACTGTTGTTAACAAAACAAATTCACTGAATAGACCTTATGTTTGTACTGCTTTTTGTATTGCACATATGATGTTACTGTGTTTGAAGACAAGTGTGTGTTTACTGTAAACCAGACCTCAACAAGCAAAGGCGGAGGCCCCCTGAACACGACTCCGAGGCTCTTTGATGGCACCTTGCTGATGTGCCGCTGATGTGAAAGCAGCAGCTTGTCAGCAGCAGTCTTCTGTCAGTGTCTGCACTGGATCAGTCACACAGGATGAGCTCAGCCACAGCACTGATGTGCACTCAGAAGCCTTCTGACAGAGCTACACAGCCCACTACACGGCCATGCAGCGAGTTCAGTGTCATTCTTTTTTTATTTAAATAGCCTAGTCCTTTTTCTGCTCGCTGTCCTTCGGCTGCATAGAAATTCTCAGCTATATCATTATTTCTTTTTTTTTTAACTCTGTGTCAGGCATGGCAATACTTCTCTTGGGTTGCAGATGTGTGGGAAAGAGAACCTGTTTTGCTAATTTGTCACAAGTCACAAAGGATCACAATCTATTTTTTCTTAAAGAATATTCCATAAAGGCTAAAAATCCTATGTGCATATCTAATCCCATGCACTCTTGGGATTTTGATTGTTAAATACATATTATTTATATATTTATATATATTTAGGGATGGAACAGATGATGGTCCTTTCTTCAAGTACAGATACTGCAACCTATAAATTGCACTTTGATTTCATGTTGAAAGGCTCCCCATTTTTGTTTTTTTCTACTGCTGTTTCAAAGAACATTTACTCTATTTGGTCGGATTCAGGTATATAATTCAGGGTAGGGTTATGGGATTAAATTACAGGGTTGAGAACATATCATCATAGCATCTATTCCTGTGCAAGGACTTCAACTGAAGTCTATCAGAGATGCACCATACAACTGCAAAACCCACAATGCGAATAGAAAACCTAAAACATGAACACAAACCTACAACATAAATGCAAAACCCACAACACGAAGGCATGAAGCTGCAACACAAACAGAAAGATAAGCCAGTCACAACAGAAGTTAACAAAAGTGGTAGATTCCTCAATCTTTTGCGACAAAGTTTCATTGTCAAGCTTTTGCATTTGTGTTTCTTGCATTGAGTGATCCGTCTTGACCAATATGACTTAAATTAACTTAAACTAAAATGCAATTTCCCCATTGTGGGACTAATAAAAGTTTCTTAATCTTTCTTAATAAACGGAATGCTCAGACCCTAACCATGTGTCTCTATGTGCCTGCAGAAACATATACTGCATCTATTCATTGGACCATGTACTCAAGCTGTCTGCCTTCCTCTAGTTTTGGGAAATGGTGTTAGAACCACCAAAAAAAAAATACTCTCACATCAGATCAAAATGACCTTGTCTGTGTATAAACAGGAAGATGACCTCAGAACAGGAAATGGCACACACTATTGTGCCCTCTGGTTTTCAGCGATGTGACATGTTGCCACTGTTGCCACTTCTGCAGCAGAATACTTAATATCCCCCCAAAGAGCTGTTACTTAGTACAAAGGTAGTTTGATGACCACATTCTGATGGAAAAAAAAATATTCCTAGACAGCACTTTGTCATGAATGATATGCGATTTGTCCATCTATCTCAGTGAGTCATCATGAAGTATCCTTAAGCCAGAGAGGGAGTCTTTTTTTTTTTTTGCTCTCTCCTATTAATCAGTCTGGACAACATCAGCTTAATGCCAGGGAATGGAAATCCAACAAAATGTGGAACCAGACCAACACTCATTAAGACAAGCCAGAAAAGTTTCAACGAAATGCACAATTAAACACAGGGAGAAGAACTTAAATATTTTACATACGGCAACAAGGTTGTGAAGGCTTTCAGCACAAGACATTAATTCAAGGCGCTTGTTTTCAGAAGTTTTAGACATTGCAACATAAAGGAAACAATATTTCTGCATATGCTAGTGCTTATTACTTGATATTGTTCTGTGAAATGTAGGTAAGCTGCAATCTAAGTTAATTATGAAAGTGCTGCCAATCTGCACTCCGAGGTACTCGGCGAGATCAAAGTGAATTCAGGACCCACCTACACTCGCATTTCAGATGAGTTACAGGGCAAAATTGCTGCAGTAAGCAGTTCCTGAGGTAATGGTTTTGGCTGTCTTCAAACTTCAGCAAGACCCTGTAACAGAACAGAGCACTCTCAATGAGCGCAGTCGTCATAGAATTGCTTATTTATTTTGCCATTATTTGAGCAGGTGTTAAGTGTGTCTGGTTGAAATTGGCCTGAAGAGGTCGCCCACTCAATCAGGATGAAAGCTTGGTTGTGGAATACTAATGGTAACCATAATTAGGAAATTGAAACTCATGAGGAGTTGACTGTGAAGTGGAGGTACTGGTTAACAGTGAGTCACTTATTAGTTTGTTAGCGTGACCTTGGGTCGGCAGAATAATGAGGAGTCTAAAAATAGCCGGAAAGATAATTCCTAGAAGATTAATTATCAAAACAACAAAAATACACAGCGTTTTACACACATTAGACACATCTCGCCTCTGTGGTCCATCCATCCAATTAATTTACTGTAAGCTTCTCTATCATCTCTGAGGACAGTGATCTGTGCTCAGTAATGCAATAATAGTGTTTTGTTTGGATACATAATTGCTCTGTGGGTAGTCTAGACCCCCACATTTTGTAATTAAACCCTAAAGAGCCATGTATGTGCCTATCTGTTGAATGACAAGATCTGTTACAGGGTCTAAAAAAATGTTCACCGGAGAGATTGCTCCACCCGTGATGCCTCTGCAAGGCCAGCATTTTATGAGGTGGCAGGGGTGAGCTGCGGATCAGTCTCTGAGGCGTGCAGTGGGGAGGGTGGGGTTGGTGGTGGGGATATCTGTCTCAGATCTGTCCTATCAGCACATCGCATACAGACAGCCACACCAGTGTGTGACAATCACAGCTGGAAAATGAAAAGTGCTGTGAGGCAAACAAACTCCATTAATACATATGGCGCCATGAAGTACTCGATGGACACAGATGTCAGAAATCATTGATTCAGATGGCCGTTTTTCTATTTTTAATACCATGGCTTGGGGCCTTGAAATCCTGTTTAATAGAAAGAAAAAGAAAAGGTCCACCCTTGGGCTAATTCGGTATGAAAGATAATGGCTTTACTGAATTGGGTCACTTTGTTGATTATTGACTACTGACCACAGCAATAAAACGTTTGCTATGGCAGTTGTGATGTCTCAAGAGAAAAGTTCAGAAATCCCTACAAGTTACAGCAGCACATTAAAATGCTACTTTAGGTTATAATGGGAAATGTTTGCCTCCCCTTCAGGCAATAAAGATGTAATGTGCTAACCTAAGAGAACAAATGTGTGGTCAGTTCATTTTAAATATTCACTAGTCTTCTGAAGTAATGTGAGAGACGTTGTCATTTGACATTTTCTTATTGTCTTAAATTGAAAAACAATACCAATCAGTGTGCTAATCAAGATTAGCATTAGTGTGGTTTAACTCCATTAAAGAGTGCTAAAGAAATAATAATAATAACAGTCTGTCGTAACAGGAAACATGTATATCCATACATCCATTATCTGAACCTTTGTCCTGCAGTGCAGGGTCGCGGGGGGCTGGAGCCTACCCCAGCTATTTATGGGTAAGAGGTGGGGTACACTCTGGACAGGTCACCAGTCCATCACAGGGCAACATGCAGACACCTACGGCAATTTAGAGTCACCAATTAACCTAACAAGCACGTCTTTAGAATATGGGAGGGAGCCGGACTACCCGGACAAAACCTACGTCTCTATTCGTACCTCCAACCACAATTAAAAAGAAAACAGTTTACAGTGAGAGGGGGACCCATACCCTGTACTCCTAAAATCTGTTGTGCATACTGCATGTACCCCAACCCTTTACCTAACCTCCAGACCTGTATCTGTGCTATGATCAGATAACATCGTGCAATATGATCCTATGTTTAGTTAAAGTAAATGTAACCATGTGTTGTATCTGGTGGATATATTATCAACCACATGTAGTGTCTTTATATGAGGACAGAAACACACAGGCTAAACAATGTGTCATTTCCTTAGCACTATCTTTGGTGCCTCTTTCTGAACACAATTCTGGGACGCAAGTATTATAGTTTGCACCATTTGTCCTTGCTGTGGATTGCTTTCTTTGTTAGACTTTTTTTTATCTGCAGCATGAAAATCTTCTTTAATGCTTCCCAGGATATTCCTTTAGATGTTCCAACATACTCCTAGCTCTGTCTCTGTTTAGACTCAGAAGGCGCTCATTCTGAAATATGAAGAACAACCCTGAACATTCAATAGTGAAATTCATAAAGATTCAGCAACAAGAAGGACAAGGAGTCCTGCAACGGATGCTACTGCCTTCAAATAGTGCTGATCTCAACATGAGTCAATCTGGGATTACATGAAGCGATAGAAGCAAGTGAGCCTTAATCCACAAAGGGTCTGAGTCAAGTACTTGGATCAACCTACTTGCCTTCATGTACCTAAAAAAACTGTGCCTAAAGGCACTTGGTAGAATCTGTGCTGTTTTAAATGCACAGGTAGGTCATACCAATGTGTGTTTTTTTATTGCACTTTCTATAAACTTTGGTGACAAAACACCACATGATGCAATGCAACACAAATGTCCTCTAAAAGTTTTCAGCATTTTATTCAAGGTTTTATACAGTGGAAGTCAGAAGTGTTTCAAGGCTATGGTAATTTTTCACATTTTACCAACATCCAGTGACAAAACATTAAGTGAAGCGCTGTGCGATGCACGGTGCGGGAATATTTATTCACAAAACCAGGTCACATGATGAGTTAACATGTTCCTGGCAAAATATAATGACTTTTTCTTACTTACTGTATTTACTCATTAGCCTACTTCTGGGTTTGCAACAACGCATTATGACTGCATGATAAAATGATGACACTGATGTTTTATCTTAAGTTATGCATTTATTTTTTTTAATGAGAGCACATCTAACCATCAAAAAGGTTATAAACAGAAAAAAAATGAACACATTTTGTTTGGGAAGGCCACCTCTCTGTTATTGCTGAGATTTTTGTTGCCAGGGAATAGATTTGACATACACTGTCCTTCTGCTCCAGCTGGCTGGCTGCCCAGAGGGCCACTGTGTCTTCTGTGATTAGTCAAAAGTGAGAAATGCAATTAAAATGGCAGGTAGCTGCTTCTTCTTGTTACGACAACTGGAAAGAGATGTGTAGTGTCACAGGCTCCGACGCATCCACTGCTGCTGCTGCTGCTGAGTTTTCTGTCTCCCAAGAGCCTGAGCAGTACATCGGGAGGACTTAACTGTGTTTGTCCCCAATTGTGGTTGTGATTTCCTTGTTATTTAATGTGCAAGTCATTTCAAAAGTTTAAAGACAGAACCAATGAGGTTTTTCTGGGGGATCACGGCACGGTAAAGAGCCTAAGAAGTCCCTGTCAGTAGGTAGACAGGAACTCATACAGCAGGGATAATGTCTTCACTGCCAGTTTCCTCTAGGGTCAAAGTGGCAAGAACATTAACATCGCACTCTGATCATATCAGGATTAATGATTTTCTTTCAACTGATAATTAAATCCTTTTAATAGAACTGGATAAAGCCTTGAAAAAAAAGTCTAGGCTTAGCTTAACTTGGAATAATGTATAACACCTATCACTCAGTTTTTATAGGCTGCTAATCTAAAACCACAGTTTAAGCACCTTACGGTCTCAACATTGAGCTATGTAGTCTTTATGCAAAGATATGCTTAAGCATTATATTTAACAGAGATATAATAGTTATAAATATTCATTTATCTCATGTATTTCCCCCCTAAAATGTGTAACTATTCCTTTAAATTTCAACATGTCTAAAACCATTAGACTTATTAACAGAGGTGCTGTAAATCAGCCTCATCGCCATTACATCAACGTCATGTTAATTTGACAAGACGGCATCAGCCATCATAACCTCCCATCAAATTCCCATTGACAAGGTGAGAATCCGCCCCATGTTGTTTGAATGCGCCGTCGATGACGATCCGAATCGATGCAGACACTCTTCACGCTGGATAAAGGATGTTCTGGTTGACAGAGCTGTGCTCGGGGGGTCTAATATTTATAAGCAGCAGAGGCTGTCATTTCTTATCGGGATGCTATTGTCATTTATTAAATCTCACAACCTTTCCCCTCCAATGTTAGCTTTTCGAGAGCTCTGTGTTTTAATCATTGATTCATGCACACGGTGAACTGCATCTTCCACACTCTGTTGAGAGAGGATGCTTTTGTCGACACTATGATTCGTTTGATAACATTATACTTATTTATCCATTTTATAAATCTTTATTTCTTTTCCATTACTAAAATTATTGGTACTTTTTTTACAGGACCTAATGGCTAACTCCCAGCTCTTGACATCTGCATGACCTATTTTTTCCATAAAGATCAATACAGTAGTACTTAAACCATGGCAAACTCTTAGCCACAGTAGATATATATATATTTTTTTATTATTATTTTCATAGCAAATGCCAAACAGAAAAGCATAGAAATTGGTTTGGAGCTCATTGTACTGTGGTGTGAAAAGCATTCTCACATTTGAGGTCATAATAATAAAACAAGGATATGATGAGCTAACAATAAAGCTGTTATACTTTTAAAACCCATCTCTAGACCTACCATTTGACCATGCCTTGTAATGAAATCATATTTATGACAACTTCTTTACCGATGTATTTATACTGTTCTTAATTGTGCCATGTTACTACAGTTTATCTGTGTTATGGTTTATTTTATCTCATCCATTTAATGTCTGTTTACCTTTATTATCGCAACTTTCAGAAAGTGCTTTGTGTTACTAATGTTGAGATTAATACTATGCGATGCATGATGCAGTGGTAAAGAGAGAATTAAATTAGTATTTAGTTATTGTAAGGTAATTCACAAGATGAGGATGTGGTTGTGAGGTAATACAGAAGGCGAAGATGCTCAAAGAAAAACAGAATAAATATACGCCTTCCCTGATTGTTTAAATTAGTCAGTGTTAAAAAAAACCATCAGCGTGAAATTAGCAGTAAAATATCACAGCAACTGAATACTGTAGCGGTGTAAAACGTAAAGGAACAAGCAAAGCCTGCATGTGCAAACACAGTAATAGAGAAAACAACGGCAAAACACGACAGATGGTGTAAACATCAACTTTTAGTATAACTTTGTGATTGTGTGACAGGTGGTCTCTGGTTTAATAAGCTGCTCAGAATCCAGTTAAAACTACTCATTAGACAGACTGCAGTTCCACATCTTTTTTTTTTTTTTAACAAGTTTTGACACAAACTATTTACAGCTTCCAGCTTCCTACTGCATTGATAAATTACAAGGTAAAAAACAACCGTTTATGGATGCAACATATGCCTGCATTAGCAAGCTACACAGAAAAGACACAGCTATGGGTCTGTTTCAATCCAATGATGGATTTACTTCTGGAGGAATAAATGAATATGAATCACTTTTATTTTAGCAGACCAACCACCAATTTAAACTTCATATCTGTTCTCTTTTAAAAGGAGCTTATCTGCTACTGATTTGACCTTTGTCCTTGCCTTTTCAATCATTCACAAATCCCTAATCCACACTTGTAAAATAATTCTGCCCATCTCTTTTAACTTCATTTGTGTTAGCACCATGTTCACTCTTACTATCTTGGTTTTGTCATGTGACTGAACTGTAATTTCACTTCTAAATGTAATTAGCATTTCAAACGCATAACAATCCCCTCTGCCAATCCATGTCTCATTAGTGGCCTCTAAAAAAAATTGAAGTTGCTTCATTAACATAGGTACATTCCTGTGAGTTCTAAAGTTTCTTGTTGACGCTGTTTTTCCTCTGGTGTTAAACAGAATTAGAATAACATTAGTAGCTGGATAAAGTTGAAAGATGAAAAGCAGTGTATTTTTTTATCTTTTTGTTTCCCTGAGGGATGCTATGTCAGTGGGAGCAATTGTTTCCTACGTGTTTAAACAGTCTTGCTGCTGTCTTGGATATCTGTAAAACCTTTTGTCTCTTGACATTTCAGCAAGAGCTTATTGTTTTGTTTAAAAAATAATGGGATGATTGGAAGTAGAGACATTTCTTTTTCAACATTTAATTGATAAAAAAGAAGAAACCACATAAGCCTGCGAGCCTTTTATTAAAACTATTCATCAGATGAGCACTTACCAATGTTGCATAGAAAATGAGTTTTCCATTATTAGGAATAATAAAAAATTCAGAATTTAGAAATATTACATTTTAACAATTACAATAGCGAAAAGAAAATAAGTTATTTGATACTATTTTAACACAGAAACGTGAAAACAGAGTCTGTATGATCACACTTTGTGTTGTAGTGGTGGTGTGGTCCATTGTGTATAGTGTTTATACACAACATAAAACAGAGTAGTAAAGAGGTGAAAATATATCAGTAAAACCACATTGCATCAAAAGCAGGAGGATGGAAAAGAATTTAGTGGATGAAAAAAAAAAGGATTAGACAAAACATCTGTGTATAGTGAGAGACAGATGCCCTCTGAAAGTTTAATACTCATGAAATCATCTGCTGATTTAGTTAGAGATTATATTGTCCGTTTGAGAAATGATGTTTGATGTTACGCAAGGAGGCGTTTTAAAAGAGACGGCACAGGCTGGTGGAGCTGATAGAGCGAAGGGTGTTCATATGTGCATAATAAATGGGTAGACATGATTTAAGTGTATAGTGTGTGTGAAATCACAAACAGAACTCATATCCGCTGCAGCAGCCTGTTACATTTGAAGGTAAGATGAATGTGGGTAGAAACTTGTGTCACAAGTAACCATATGTTTGTGTGTTGTTTTTGTGTGTCTATAAATTAAATGCAACATTACAATACATTTGAGTTGAAATCCAAAAATGGGTATTTTAATAAACGTGCCTCAGAGACACGGCGCACTGTGAAGCTGTAATTTTTTTTATTTAAAACTTCAGTTAGTTTGAATGAAGAGAAGTGTGATAAATTGCTAATGTTCCATTTAAATGTCTTTTCTGCTTCCATGCTTGTATCTACTTCAAGTGTAAGTAAAAGTTCCGACATAAAAGAGATGAGGATTTAAGAAGTTGTATCCCTGGAGTTCCTCAGCTGCTTCCAGTACTGTCACTCCACTACTGTCTGGCTCTTTGCTCTTAAAGCTAAGCTCATTATCCCAAAGACTTAAACTGAAATGTAATATTACCACAGGACCTTCTCCTTCTACAGGCAGATTTGGATTTTACTCATCGTATTTCCTCCAGAGAAACCAGTGCCATGCAGGACTTGTAGCAGAAGGTAATTCAATTAAAACTGGTTCACTTAATGGTATGACTGAACGGTGCCCTTCCTAAAAGTTATCCAGCTAATGACATTAAAGGCAGTGTGCAGTGGATTAAGGGTGTCCCCATATACGGGTATGACAGATAGAAGAAGGATATTTTAAAAAAATGTGATGCTGATATCAATTTAAAAAATACACATGATAATATCGATTGCACAGACGTGTTGGATTTTTCATTCTTACTAGTCTGCTGCTGTTATTCTGTTATTTGTGAAGAACAAACCGTCGCTGTGTAGAACAGACTGTTGCTATGTGGTTCTGCCATTTTATTCCATTTTTGAATTAAATTAAATTAAATTAAATTAAATTAAATTAAATTAAATTAAATTAAATTAAATTAAATTAAATTAAATTAAATTAAATTAAATTAAATTAAATGTGTGCTGTTAGTAGACACCTATAATTTGTAAGAAAATACTTATCATCAGACAAGTGTCAATTTTACCCATGCAGATTCTTTATTTTTTTCTCTTGATCTTCTGCAAAATACTTTGGGTGTGCAGAGATGCCATGTTATTAGAAACAATTCCATTCTGTCAACAAAGAAAGGTAGGGGAAATGACTAGAAATTTCTCTGTGACATTTATTAAATAAAGGACAAATCAAGGCAAATGGATGCCCTACTTACTGCAATCAGTTCTTATTTATTGACTTTTTCCCCCCCAGATAAACTGGAGACAAAGGAAATAAATAATTCATTATGGATTTAGAGTGCAGTGTGTGGAGAGGAAAAACATAAGCACTCTGATGAAGCATATAGCCACTTTGAAGCAACACAAATGAGCCAGTCCATTTAGCCATCACCATTAACCCTTGGTACGGCTCAGTGTGTATATGTGTAATAGCTATATAATATCATGTCTTTCACATTCACTTGCTTTTGTCCTACTGAATATAACACAAAACATCACCACACAGACTGATGAGGATGCTGTTAAGAATGAGTGATTATCAAAAGCTCTCTGCTCCAAAGGTGATAGCACCCTTTTAAAATGTCAAGTGCATATCACAACACTTGATGGCAGTAAACAGTTATCACAGCTATCTTATTTGGCTTGGACACCACATTGTGTGTCTGCCAAACAGTATGCTGTGACTGCACACTAATCATATCCCATGTGTCTTACTCTCAAGATGACCAAGCTGATTTTTGTTTTTTTAGTAGTGTTGCTTATAGTTGAGTAAAGATGCTCTGATTTTGGTTTGAGAGGACTCACATGTCCATGTTTAACTGGAGAAAAATGAATAATTCTGCCTCCCAGGCAGAACAGTGTGCCAGGACTGTTAGCATTTTGACAGTTTCATATATTAGACCACATGCTCTTGCCAACATTTCTCTGTGTTCTCTGACAGCGGGGGTTGCCTTAGATTGAGAGCAAGTCACAAGCCACAACTAACACCCCCATGTTCCCTGCTGGCTACTAATACATTACAGTGCCAAGTAGCTTTGGACACTGGCATGTTGTCAGTAGCAGTTGCAAATGACTTTATACCATACAGCGCCATGTACTGCTATTGCACAGATTAGAAATGGGGGGAAAAAAGTGAAAATGGCAGACAATCTGCCATACTTGCCAAAGATGCAAAGTGTTTATGAATCATGCAAATAACAGTGTTGTTATGATAAATATTTATTTATGTATTTATTTATTTATTTATGAGTGAGGGTATGTTTACAAATAAATATCTTTGACTTCCCTTAATTAAAATATCAAGGCTTTACATGTGACGTTCAGAATATGCTTGAATTTTTAATGAACCCATCATGCTATTTACTTATTCCATGTTTTTCAGCCAATAGCTTGGAATCACTCATTATGTACCAGGATGTGATTATGCAAGGTTTTTATATGACAGCCTGGGGTGCTGGTATTTCCCACCTTTGGCATGTAATTATTTCCCCCCCTTCACTTATATGCATGGCCTTTTCTTAATTCAGCTTTCCCAGCACAGGAGGGGGTATCCTAATTAGATACAGAAAATAATGTAGGGGCTATGACTGACTACCCAATAGCTTTTGGGGGTATCGGTACTTTGAGTATCCACTCATTAAAGGACCAGTGTGAAATTAGCTGTAATTACACATTCTAATGGCATGACTGTGATGTGATCAGCTATGAATTGGTTCTGGTTTATTTCCTAACACTTATTACCTTTCAGAGCTGTAAAGAGCTTAAATCTGTACAATGGCTCAAACACTTGTAAAATAGATATCTAAGATACAATTCCCTTTCTAAGTACAAATGAAAGTACTTTATTGAAGTCTTTGATATTATGACGTGTTATTTGGATTCATCTTCAACATGAAGATGGACTGTCCTTCCTAAAAAGGCTCTGACTGTGGTCATCTTGGCACTGCCAAACTCTCCAACAAAACAAAAAAAGGCTGTTAGGGGATCTATGAAGCATTAAAGTGAAGGGGTATTTGTAATTTTATTCAAATGAATCTCCTGGACAGATCTGTCCTTACTGGGGGACTTGGACATTGACTTAGTTTTAGAGCCAGCATCAAGTGGCTATTTAAGGGACTGCAGTTTATAGCACCGTCCAGCCTGTCCTCACCAGGAAAATGCATGATATGGGTTCATTCGGACAGGGACTCGCCACGTACCTACAAATGATAATTGCAGAATTGCAGTTCATCCTTGCACCCACAGTTGAAAATGAACTGTAAACCCCGGGCAAACAGTAAAGTCCTCAACCTTTTTCCTAACAGGTTTTTATGGCTGCATCAATCCTATGATTGGATGACACTGGAAAATATGACCATACGTTAGTTAGCATAAGCATGACCATCCAGCAGATGTATTATTGACCAAATGTGGTGTCTGGGTGTGTTTGAGAATACAGTGACCACTCACTGTGCCATGAAAGTTTCCATTTGTAACAAACATGGCCAGGGGAGCCTTACTACGCAAACATAAACCCAAGTCTAAATCACTTCTTTCCTCACTGCCTTACTTACATTGACTTCTCAAGCTAGGTCACTGTTGTTCTGATCAAGATTCAAGTAGTTCTGCCCAGACTCTTCATACACCTGCTCTTATAATTCCCCACTACTGTATGTAGGAAGAGATGCGCTGGGGCTCAATGCAAGGTATTTGCTATCCTGACCCAAAGCCCTTGGCAAATTAATTAGAGTGGTAAATGGTAAATGGACTGCACTTATATAGTGCTTTCCTTCCATTAAATAAAAAAATGTTTTAACCTAATGTGTACACTTCAACATGCACATGCATGGTGAGCCATAAAAGAACAGGAGAGAAAAATAAAACATCTTTTGTCAATAAATCAGACTGAGTAAGTTACAATTTAAACATACAAGACATATAATAGCGTTCTTGTGCTTGCTTTATAAATGTGTCACCAAGGGGTAAGAACGAGCAACTTAGTACTCATTATTATACAAACGCTGATATTCAGCGCTAAAAGCTACAACCCCACAGACTGTCAGCAGAAGGCTGTAGCGTCAGACGGACCCATGCCAGTTGCCAGTGGGACTGCAGTGCTCTTTTACAAAGGTCAATTAATTTGAATTTATTTTAATAATCGTATTCATATATATTCAACATAACATACGCTACTTGGGTGGTGTTTCAACGTTAATGCAACAGCTGACAGACTCTGGGCTCCCTTCTGTAGTACCAGTTGGAGCACTCACATGTCATAATAGAGCAGGATTAATTCAGATTCAGACATTCCAACATGTCCAAGATTATTTATTGTTGTGTGCTTTGTTACAGTTACTGTTTTTTTTTTTTTTTACTTTTGTAATGTTAAAAGGTTTTGTGACCTTGGCCCTAAGGCATTTGTGTACTGTTTCTAAGTGCAGACAAATCAGTGTCAAGTGGGTGGGTTAAAAGTGTTCTTGATTAATAACAATCTGCAGCAGCCATGAAAAAGTCACATCGGTCGACCCTTGTTTTATACAGTACATGGCATGCACTGTAGCTGTTTAAATGGCAATGAGCTCTGCCTGGGACATATTAAGAGTCTGTGTGTAAAGTGCATTCTGACCACTCACTGTGCCAAGCCAAGTTGAACAGTTTTCCTTCACAGCGACTCTCAGCGCAAAACGAAGAAAAAATAACAGAATGGCCTGCTGACAAATGTCAAGTCTCCAAACCAACCACTTTGGGCAATGTGTCATTGAATGATGTGCTCCACTCCCCTTAAATATTGCCGGGCACTTCATATTTAAAACGTCTCTCTCACCCATTCATTTTGTGACAGGTTTAGTGGGTATGCCCTGGGAGCAACATCTGAAAAGGGTGACATGTCTGTAGCAAGGCAAAGACTTGAGTGACAGAATAATTCCACATTAATAGAGCAGGTCACTCAAAGATCTATTTCTCTAGGCTTCAAATGACAATCACTGTAGATGGAAAAACAGCAGCAATTTACACTGTACAGAAAATAAATGTGAAACAAGAGGATCCGCAGCTGTATAAAAGGGACGAGTGTAGTGTTTTTATTTAAAAATAAAGAATCCCACCTTCAGATCTTTCAGAGAGGTCTTTTTCTCAATACTAACAAGGTCTTAAGAGGTTCTGCACACTTCCCATTTACCATAAAGTGAAATGGCAAGCTTTTTAACATTCAAATCCAAATTGCGTGGTATGTAGAACTGAATATGCAACATGTATGTAGGCCGAAGGGCCGACCCAGGCCCACTTCAAGCCAGCACGTATTATGAACCCTGTATTATCAATTTTGAATTCTTAAGATGAAACAGGCTGGAGGCATATCATTGTGTAGCATGAACTGTACCCACTTCAAACTTGAGAATAACCTTACCAAACAAATGTTGTGAGTGGTGACATTAGATGATCTCTGCAGAGATATGCTTGGATCTGGAGTGTCTGTATTTACATTATATACAATGACTCTATTAGCACTCTCGCAAAACACCCCTCTCATGTCAGTATTATGAAAAAAAACTATTTTATTATTAAATCCTAGTATTTTAGCGAGGCCATGACCTTTCATCTACAAATGCTTGCATATGTCAAAATCTAAATTTGCAAAACATTTCATCAGTGATCTCAGACGTAGACTGCCTTGAAACTGGCTGAGCTGACTAAGGTTTCCTAAAGCAAGTGTTTTTAATTTTAATGACACAAAACCCCTGGCTACTGTCTGTTGCTCGGACACATTTTTTTCTGCAAAATAAATAAATAAAAAATAAAAAAACTGCCATGGACAAAAATCCTGTTGTACTTCAAGGCTGGTCCCTTCCAAATCTATTCGGCTGAGACTTTGTCTCACTTTGTGCACCAAGAGGCCTGCCTGTGGACTTTCCAAAGTGTGTCATGCTTCTAAAAAAAGGCAGAGAACCACTAGTTAGGGTGGGGGTGCAGGGGTGCGGGGGTGCGGGGCAGGAAAATATGGAAATCTTATGGATGCTAGCTGTCAACCACTATATATGGAGACTGGTACTCAGGAAAAGGTAAACAAAGGGAACATTAAATGGGATTCTGAATTCTAATTGAGAAAGAATTTCTTTTGATGTAACTTGGGAGATCTGAGAAGTGCTTTTTTTGAGCTAATTACAGAGCCATGGCAGAGATCTAATTAGAGTGATGCTAATGAGCCTTGTTTATCCTTATCTGATGTCAAAATGAAATTGGTTGAAATCCAAATAAGGGTGCCGGCATTAGCATCCTGCCAAGTGGGATAAGAAATGTCAGCAATTTTTATTGTTTTCAAGTGATGGAATTGTGTAGTCATTGTGTTTCACTTTATTTAATCTGAATAGATTTCACATGCTCAGGGAAAACGCACACATCCCTCGGTGATGACAATGATGCAAGGCTAACACCACATTAAACGTGTTACTTTACACCTAAACTGTCACCTTATTTATTGTATAGAACCTGATTTCAATAACACAGTCTATAATGGCATTACATAAATAAAAAAATAAAGATGCAAGTCAATTCTGCTTTCTCTCTGTCTATACAATATGTACTCCTGTGTCTATTCATGACTATATTTTAATTTTGGAGTGTTTGATTAAAAATGCCCTCTGCAATCTGGAGGATGTCTGCTCTGGTTTCTCCAGGGGTCTGCTGATCAGGCAGAGCACCAGCTCCACGCTCCGACCTCAGTCAATTTAAAGACGACTTCAAAAGGAAAAGTTCATATTCTCCATGACCTTGAGCAAACACGTTTGTACATTCTGTAATGAAGCCCAAGATTTCTTTTTTTTTTTATGAAAAAAAATGTATCAGTAAAATGTAACAGATTTCAGCCTTATACAATCAACTTTAACCGAGGCTTTGTAACTAAAGACATTGCATCATTCAACATTTGCTTCAGAGCCTATTACTAGCCAACAGGGAATCAAAGCAAATATTACCATGAATATATCTATGGAGGAGAGAATGATCCCTTTTGTGAAGTACTGTCAGGACACTAAAATGCCTCAGACCGTAATGAGAATCTTGCCACTGATCTCTTTTTATTCAGATTATGTATTTAACCTTTTAAAAGCACATTAAATATTAGAGAAACTTTATTACTTACACAGTGCTAATACAGTGTGTTTGGCAATAACACACTGGAAGAAAGCCACTTTTACATAATTATAAAGCCTAAGAAAAAGAACACAAGTGTTGTAAGGATGAGATTATTGATCGGTCTTATCCATGCAGGAAAGGATGTTATTCCATGCTGCATTTTGGATGTGACAGTCAGTTCATCATGTACTGATATAGAAAACATGATTTTAGCCTGTTTTTTTGCTGAAGTCAAAGGAAAGAGGAGGTTTTTTCTTTTTTTATTAGCTGCAACACAAGAATACATTGCTTGTTTGAGAATTATTTGGTGTTATTATTTTTATATAGTCATCTTTAGTGCTTCTGTTTGAAGATAAGATCACAACCCTGGCTTGGTGTAAAGAAGCAAAATGATTTATGGTTTACATAGAGCTGAGAAGCTGAAAATTCTTGCCATCTATATGTTGGAGTAAGATGTGAACTGCAGTGATTTATACAGCGCTTCCTCGTGGGTCTCAATAAATCAGGACATCTAATTTGTGCAGGAGTGAAAAATGTACAGTACACTCAGCCATTTCCTGTAACAGAGCCATGTGGCTACTATGGCTATAAAGAGATTACAATGACATCCTTTACACTTTGGTGACAGCTAACCCGGACACAGCCTTGATGCTCCTCTAAGAAGGTGTCAGTGTCGCATAAGAAATACTTTGTGAAGGTGAAAACATTACTTGACAGCTATGGGAGGAAAAAGGACACCGTGATCTCACCGGCATGCTCAACTGTGGTTTGCATGCAAAGTTTTGGGGAAACCGAGGAAGCAGCAGCTCTCATATATCACAGTCAGGGATTACTGGCAATAAACATTCATCTTCTTACCCTCTTAAAGCGATATTTTAAAGTCAATGGATTAGGGCAGAGCATGCTTGTAATCACTAGCAGGAGATAAAAAGAGTCACATCTTCAAATGCCTCCAATTAGAGGAGATGCACTACCTGTCAGGCTTTTAGTTATGCTTATCATATCATTTATATTCAAGAGTTGGGGATTCCAAATAATAGTGTCATTTCATTAAAGTATATATGACAGAACTTTAATGAAAGTAATCCACGTCACTGAACAGCACGAGCTGAGAAGAATTTTAAACGGTTCTGCATGCATAACTATCCAAAACGTAGTGTGTGTACCTCTCAATATGTCTTGACAAAGAAACACAACGAACCCCGGCGCATAATAAACATATGTGGTTTATCATGTCTAAGCAGCTGATGATTATCACACCGTTATCAATCTCTCCGTTATCAGGTGAAACTCCCGTGGTGGTGCAGTGCTCACTGAGAGGACAGCATTTTTCTTTTTCTTTTTTACTCCTAACAGTGCAGACTACAAGGCTTAAAAGATAACAGGCAAGGTCTAAAGCACACATTTTCATTTTCCCCTCTGATGTTGTTTACACAGCTTGATGTTAAAAAAATGCAGACTGTCATCTTTGAATCTTATAAACGGTGACGGTGTGAATTATCATTCAATATTGTTTTTGTTTTTTTTCTTTGTGGTTGGTTTTGTATTTGGAATATGTCTAACATGTCTTACTGTAAGAGTCAGCTATGCAAACAAAAATAGCTGTATATTGTGTTGGTATACAGAAAAACAAACAAACAAACAAATAAATATAAATTAGGTTTCAGTTTGACATTTATTTTAAATTTTCAAACTTTTCCTATGTAAAGTTTGTTTATTTTCAATTAAAAAACTTGCTGCACCTAATTTTCATTAATAATAATTAAAAAAATAATAATAATTAAAAATCCTCCATGCAGCACGCTGGTAAAAATGTTGACTAAAATCAGGCACTGAATCTGAATGCAGACATTTCCCAGCAAGTTTTTTGAACAGGTGGAGTAGCAGTCCAGCAATAATGCCTGCATCTGGCATCTGTATGTTAGGCAAACTGCCTGTGTTTCCATACAGATGGAAGCAATGAGGTGTGAGAAGTATTTCTGCTGATGGTAAAATTGTTTTCTGAGGGCATCAGTAGTGTAAAGCTGTATGCAACACTCTGAATAAACAGCAGGGTTTTCACTGTGATCCATATGTACATACATGAATGTATTCTCTGTCTGTATTTATATTTTTGGGTTTTGTTTAAATTTTAAAATGTCAACATTTTAATAAGTAGTTCTAAATATTACAGAGAAAAGCTCACACATCCTGAGTATAAAAGCTTTTCTCTCAATGACAATACATCTGCAATTCAATAAAAAAATAATACTTCCATTTGTGTCTCCAAGCAAGGCAAAACAGAAAGTCCAAGTGTGTAAATATTTATACATTTCTTCATTTTCATTATGTATGGCCTGCATATGCTGTGCCAAGAGCAATAGACAATTATAGTTAGTCTGAGAATATGCGATCACAAAAAGTAAGTGGTGTTCATTGTTTAATTTACAAATAATGCTGCTCTGAAGCTGGATCAAGAAAGCCCCTATATTATTATACTATATACTATATTCTTACTTAGTATATATTTGCATCCCCTGAATCATCAAGCACTCAACACAGTAGAGCTTGAAGGTAACACAGCGCACCTTCTCAATGACAAGCAAGGTGTAGTTATCGAGACAGTGATGGAAAGTGTGGAACAAGGGACTTGACAAGATGATTGAAGTTGATGCAAGTGTTACCGCACTGGGAAAACATTCTCAAAAAAGTCCAAACACAGGGTAAGATAGCCCTGTGGAGTCACATATCTTTCATAGGAGTGGCTGCTCATCCTCACAGACAAGTCCGCATGCAAGGTGAGTGAGAATGACAGAACTGTAGCTCTCTTCAGATTGACACGTGTCATGGTGGAAGACAAATGATGAATCACCACACAACATGCGACAGCAAACTGTAAATTTCAGTTGCTTGGTTCTTTATAGAAGCCATTTGAAGGCATCAAATAGTGCCAAGTAGTGGTGCGTGAAACGCTTATACTGCCAGACCTACAAGGGTAAGCTCTCCAGTAAGAAACAGTAGACGTGAACTTGATGAATACCTTAATTATTTTCTGTATACCAGGTATTTGAAGGTAGGCACACCATATGTTATAGTGTCACTCTTAAGTTCAGGGTAGTGATCATGCTACTTCATGAGTCAAGAGAACGATCACATCTGAGTCAAGTAACAACTGAATGTGTCAGTGGGTTGCAATGAGTACATGCAATGAGTCTGCTGGCAGGGCACTTCAGTCCACCTGGTTTTAGGTAAGTGCCTTTTTTATCAATAAACATGATCATCATTTGGGTAAAGTGTCACCATTGCCACTGCTGTACCTTCTTTTGTTGAGCTGAGAAGTCACATATGGGCTGCGGCTTAGGTGGTAGAGCAGTTTGATCACCCGCCCTGGCTGCAAAACCCTCCTTAACCCTTATGTTACCCTGTATAAAAAGGAAAAGAAAAGAAAAAAGAAACCATAAACAAGTATGAGCCAGTATCCTTCGTTATGTGGCAACTCCAGGTTCAGGTTCAAGTGAGATTATTACAGCTGAGAACAGATGTAGTGCCTTCCCAAGATACATCACTTCCAAGTTGATACACGCATTATAGTAGAAATTAAGAACTGTAATTTCAATGTGAAGTGTGAACCAATTCATTAACACCACCACAAAGTGATTCACATGGTGCCATGTCTTCTCAGTTGTATGACCCCAACTGGGACAATGTTAATCAACACTATATAGGCAGATGTGCAAGTCGATCAAATCTGATTCCAATACTTCTTTAAAGGGTGTATTTTCATAGGTAATGCAGAAGCAGACCCACAGCTGTATGACTAATATACCAATGAGTTGGGTGTTTCAGTGAAAACGAAACCTCCGGCAGTTCACAGCATCCTGCCTACACCACCGCCAGTCTTAATGTACTTTCTTATGAACAAACACATTAGCAGAGCAGTAGACAGGCCATTTATATTTGATGTGCTGTCAGTGGCTCTCTACTTTGGCTGAATATTTATACACATTTCTGTCTTATTACTGTGGCTGCTTCTCCCCAGGGATACTGCTTTACGGTTCTGCAAAGGCAAGGTGGCCGACAGGGCCATTAGAGGAGCAGCGAGGGGTCTGGAGGTTGGCCAGCTGCTGCCCTGCCCACACGCTCTGCTCTGTCTGCAGGCCCCTTTCACAGCAGGCGGTCTCAAGTGTCCCTAATGTAATTGAAGTGAACCTCCAAGGCTAATGGACTTTAGATATCACTGCAACTATACAGATTAACACTTCACCACCTTTCTATTGGAACAAGCTGAAATACTTTGACAAAGAAAAAGATTGTGTCTATACTAGTGTATGTTCAGGTAGCAATAAAAAATTAGGTCTTAGGATGCCAAGTGTTTTTCTTTGAGAAGTAGTCCATACAACTTTGTGTAGTTGATGCATAATTATGATGCCCAAACTTTATTAAATCCCTGTATTATTACATCTTTTTGTTGGATAAAAAACAAGATATTAGACAGTCTAAATACTTCAGATCTAATTTAACAGATATGTGCAATCTAATCTCAGAATCTAACAAGTAACTCCTGACAGGATATTACAGTTCACACAACACGTTCTTTCATCCCAAGGCTGTATTTTCTGAATTTTGAAGCTTAGAAGGGAAGTTTTATTTAGATCCAGGTTATAGTTTGACAAAAACGCTATACACAAAGAAGCAGTCATTCATCACTGAAATGTCCTTCGGCACTTTCCTATTAGAACCTGTCAGGTGGGCTGGGCTCATTATTACATCATCATAATGGTGTCATCCTTGAACTTCATCAGAGTAATTGCTGCAATTTGTCACAGTGAGAAAAGATGTGCCTGTGGACATGTACCTGTACCGTGCTGCAAAAAGGTAACAATGCATTCAAAATACAAATATATAGATAAATATAAATATATTGAAGGGTGAAGTCACTGCTCATTATTGATACATCTTTGAAGGTTCATTAATTATTCTGTTTGCCACTTGGGGCAGCAGAACCAAACACAACACACTGACCATCACTTACAAAGCTCTTAATAAATAAACCAATAGATAAAAAGGCATTCAGCTCAAACATTAGCTTGTATTTTAGTTGTATCGCTGTTACCAGTCTTGAACTGATATATTCCCAGTTTGTTGCTAACTTTGTCTGACTGCTGAAAAAAATGTTCTGCATTCTTTTCCTCTGAAGAGCTGCCTGCTGAAACGTGACACCCTTCAAATTGCACATTGGCATATGATCTGTAGTTAATTAGCAGCTTTTGAGAAGCAGCAGAAAATATGGACACTAATTTTCTTATTATTAATCAATTTTCACATACTTGTTTGATATTGTTAAGCAGTGTTAGTCTGCAGCTCAGCCTGAAATACCACCGTGATCAGTAATTCTAATAGACTAACAAACAGTAAATGGAGGAAGCAATGATTGTCACAAAGGGACCAATGGGCCGCTTTAAACAAATCTGCAGCGACAGGATGCTGTGAAGTGTGCAAAGGGAAAACGGGGGTTAGCTGCACTCAAAGAACCCATTTAGACATTGCCTCGTGTCACCAAAAACACTTTTGTGCTCTCAAAGAAGAATAAATAATAAATGCTATTGAATATAGACAGATGCTGAAGCACCCCCATGTCCACACGGAATTAAATGCACACACCTAATACAGTTAATGCATTTTAGCTCTCGCACTCCAGCTCTGTCACTCAAAATGAGTATGGAAAATGTGAAACAGAAAAGTCAAACAAATGCAGCTAAAGCTGGCCCCAGCTATTTTAACATTCATAAGCTATGAACATACTGGTGACATGTTACAAAAATATTTCGTTTTTAAACACCATGCATCTGAAATGCAATAGATGGGACACTTGTTTTCTAAACAAGTGGAATATTCCTGAAATAGAGGATCCAGTGTGCAAGATGAGGCACAAATGTTTTCTAGATAGGAAAGTTTCTCCATGCTTGGATGGGCTGATGTAAGCTAACCTGACATAGGGGACAAGCCAAACTGGAGGCATGTGTTTAAACTTGCTATTATGGCACAGGGAACATTTGAAGGGTGTTAGGTTGTCCATTCTGTGTTTCCCATGCCCAAAGCTGCAACTGCTGGCCCCATTTTTTCTTTAATCAAAATGACCAAAAAGTCTGCAATGTGCTATAATTTTTTGGAATATTTTCACACAATTAACATAAAAATTAATAATTGGCTTTGGATACTATTAACAAGTCAAGTATTTTTTGTAAATTAAGCTTCAAATCTCTATCTCACTATTATCTCCAAAGGAAATGACCTGTATTTTTATCCCTGTCTCGTGCCATTTTTATCACCCCTTAAGTGAAAATGAAAAACCAAGTGAGACAAAAGTTTAAATTGCTTCTCACAATGAATCTTTGAGATGTGTAGGTGAGGAGACAGGCAGCAAAGCAAGCGGCTGGCTTGGCTCGCTGGAGCAGCCCATATTGTAAGCACGCCAGCACATTTACAGCATTAGTCACATCACTGCTCTTGTGTCTGCCTGACGGAGAACCTGCAGAGAGGGATGCAGTCGACCCATTTCTTTTCTCTGCCCCCTTCCATCTCTCTCGCTCGCTGTGACTCTCACCCTTTATAATAAGGTCAGCAGGGAAGCAATCACACAAACATCTATTCAGAATAAAAAAAGGTGAATACAAGTTTGAAATACAGCTAAATGAAAACCCCCCACCCCCAGATCCCTCAAGTCACACGTATAGCTGAGTGACATGTGGGAGGATTTTTATGGCTGTGCGCTTTCAGTGCAGTCATAAAATCAGTTGTTTACTTTAGTAAGTAGGAGAGTCAGTGTCTTCAATCAAAGGCTTCAATAAAATCTTGATTTCCATCATGTAGCCGTGCCCTCTGTGATATCTCCAACTGACTTTATCTTTCTACTGACACTGGTTGTTTGGCTGTCTATCATACGATGTTTACAGATGTACTAAGTTGTATCTGTGTGTAAGAATTCAGGCCAAAGTTGTGTTTGAAGCATTCAAAGCTGAATATCCATAATAGTAGTGAGCCATACTGCAAATGATAGTGGTGAAGAACTGCAAACACAAGAGTGTGATGGAATAACAAATGAAGAACGTCCTCAAAAGGTTTACTTTCACAGAGCCAATGTTTGCCTTAGCTCTTACAAAATTCAAGTTTTTAGATCTCTGTGTCTATCAAAAATGACAATATATAAGTGTTGTTTCGTTGAGCATATTTACTAATGTCAAAGTCACACAATTCTTGTGGATAAAACCCTCATTAAACACCAACGATGATCCGGAGCCAGAAGAGCATCAAACAATGAGACAATGCCTGTCTGAGCTGATTGGAGTGAATGGTTCAAACACAGCGCTTAAGTTTGATTGTAAGACGCTGATGAACAGGAGATTCAGAAAAACAAACCGAGCACACTTAATTAAATCTTTGCACTGGGAATTATCTCATGAAAGCATTTGCTTTGAAGCATTTAGACTTTCAACAGTAAAGAAATTGGCAGAAGGAAAGCTGCTTGTTCAGCAAAAGCCTCAAGCTAAAGAAAAGAACAGAACAGAATAGGAGAGGTGGAAGAAGAGTGAATGAAGTGGGCATATGATTTACAGCACGGGGGTATACTGCTACAATCCCTGAAAGTCAATCACATCAATGTCTCCTTGTAAAGAGGAACAGAAAGATAAAGCCTGAAGATATGTACAAGTGATCAGTATTAAAATCGAAATTTAAAAAAAAACTCTTTATTTAATGTTTGTTTTTTCAACAGGTGACCATCAGACAAAAATAATAATACATATTTTGGATTTTGGATTTTGATATCAAATTAATTCTTGCAAATCGCAAAATGTCAGTTTCGTATACGGCAGAAAAAATGATAAAGTTAGAAAAATGATGCATGCGTCAATATAACTTTGGTAGAACTCTATCCATCCACCAGGTTAGTGCACACACTGGGTAATGGACATTGGGTTATAGCACTAATGTTTTGCACATTTATCGGATCCAAGCAATACTGGTGGTCCCACCAAAACAACCAGTGTCATACCTGCACAACAACAGACAGTATCTGGTTTCTCCAGTCTAAATGTGCATCACCTTATTTATTTTGTATTACCTATTTTATTTATTTGGAACTGACAAAAAAAATGTAATACTCCTCCTACTCTATACTTTTGACTGGTTTCATCATCATATCTCAGCAAGAAGAAAAAAAAAGCACTAAACTCGACAGTTTATTTCAATATACATATCAATTACATGGTTAAAAAAATCATATTGACCATCCCTCATTTAGTATTTCATGATGAACAATCAACTAGTACAACAAACTTTCTCCAACTCGTTTAAAATGCATATGAACTGATTGACAGTGGTACACCATCAAAGATGTTGGATAGACAGATAGATAGAACCCAGCAATAGGCTACTGTCCTCTGTCTCTCAGCCCACAGCATCCAGCTGTCTATCCGGTTTGTTGACATGGCCCAAAAACATGTGTGTTGTTTAAATCTTGTATTAACGATTAGCTCTGACTCCTTTGATTATTCACTACTCACTACTTCGATCGATTTTCATGAACATCAAGTCGTCCTCAAATTAATCGATAAAATCGATTTATCGCCCAGCCCTAAATACTACTAAGTAATAAAGTACCTGGATTAAGAGGAGCAAAAAGTATGAATAAAATATTAAAGTATGTTGCTAAAAATAAGTGTTACTTCCATCTTTGCAGAAAAAAGACAGATCCATACACTAATTATTACGCCACTATATGAACAAACACATCAAAGAATACATTATACTTTTCGGTTCTCATTTACATGTGAGGTTCATGTAGAAAGATGCATCATTTGTGCAGAAAGCACTATATATGCTGCACTGAGTAATAACAAATACATGTAAAATCTGCTATTAGTGATACAGAACAGCCCACTGCTCTAACAAAGGAACCATTAAGAAAAAAAAAGAAAGAAAAACACCTTTGCCTGTCTGTCTTCAGTCCCCATGGTGATGTGCAAGAGCACTTAACCTGCCAGCAGGGTGCTCGGCAGGGTTTCCACCCAAACACAGGGCCTGTCACGAGAAGGAGGTCCACAGGGACTCAAAACAAAAGGCCACGGGCACGCAAGGCCAGGCACAATCTGTCCACCTCTGCACTTACACAAGTAGACAACAGTGACAGGCAAAGAGAGTTCATGTTCTTAAAGAGTGCTGAGCTACAGGAGAGATACGCCAGTGGCACATGGAAACATCTGACCACTGCCCTGGCTGCACTACGCCTTTTACAATATACACACACACATACACAACTCTCACTGCGTGGGTGGCGGGTGATGAAAAAAGGGTAAATGCCAGAGACTCTTGATAGTGGATAGAAGAATTAATATTCTGCCACTTGTAAGTATGCTAGAGGAATATTCAGTGAGGAAACTGGAGCCTTAGACAAAATGCATGAAGTCTTTTATAAGATAAAAACACAAAGGGAGAGTGTGCATCCCTGAGGTGATGATACAAGCAGTGAGACTGTCCTAGAAAGACTTCATTCACAATATGAAGAAGTAATTTAGTGGAAAGCAGATAATTGTCTTCTTTTTATAAGAGCTTTTGTAAACACATATGAAAGTCTTATGTTAAGTACAAGGGAGCTTGATCATTTACAACACTGCCTTTTGATAATACTCCAATGTCATCCAAATCTGTAAATATGGAAGATAGCATCAGGCGAAACAGCAGGGATCACTATGTTGTAACAATGACTTAACCGGCTTTGCCACGGTAAACGCTCCAACAAATCAAACCTTCTACTGGGAAATGCAATACCAAATGGCTTAAGTGCCAGTATTTCTCAGAGAAAAGCAGAGATAGGCAACTGCTGCCCTCCTGCCAAGACTGCAGTAGAGCAGGAGGGACTCTGGGGAGGCTTGACGAGGCTATTCAATCGCTGAGGCCGACAACCGACAATGAGGATCATGTCCAGAGGATAGAAATAGAAATTAGAACAAAGGAAATGAAGGCAGAGCACAGCAGGCTGTCTGATGTCCCCCCATAAGCCACGATTGTTAGGATGGCCACTGCCTCAGAAATTACATCAACCTTATGACTCATTGTACAGTCAAGGTTATCGATACAGCAGATACCTCTTCTCTGTGTATTCAGCAGCAAATTAGACTAGTGCAAAATGTGACATGACAAATAATAGCCAAAAACAAATATGAATATTTTTGCTATGCTAAAACTTCTTAATGTAAGAATCACAACAATCTTATTAATAGTATTAGATGGCTATTGTTAGCACAGTGTTGTACGCTCAAATGTATGCATGCAGCTGGACAGGGCCCAAATATTCAGCTTCCCATAGCATTTTTTAAATATTTTCTATTTGTTGTAGGTTCTACTGTTCCGCCAGAGTGCATTAAAATGTATTCAGGCCAGCTCAGGCACACAAACATTATGTCTAAGAGCTAAACTGAGCTACAGCTAGCCTGATAATTTCTTCTTCTTGTCTATTAGAATCACAATTGCCCATCCACAATGTTGGACGTAGGTCGTATCATGCTGGGCCTTTGTAACCGTATTGGTAAGGATGTTATTAGCAATGGGCTTTGTATGTGGATGTGCATGTTCTGCCAGGGTGTAAGTGGGTTTTCCTCAGGTACTCCCACATACTAAAGATTTGTATGTAAGGTTAATTACTCTATATTTGCCATAGGTGTGAGTGTGACCGTGAATGATTGCCAGCCTTGCAATAGTCTGGTGCCCTGCCTTTTACTCATTAACTGCTGGGATAGGCTCTAGCCCACCGTGACCCTGTAGTACAGGACAAGGCCAGTTAAAAAATAGATTGATGTTATTAGCAATCAGCAATCTAAGCATAATCTGATTATGTTAGCATAGATCTGGCACTGGAAGCTTGGCAATGTTGGCGAGTAAAGAAAAATACACTTCTAAAAAAATTAACAACACAAAGTAACTCCAAGTCAGTCACACTTCTGTGAAATCAGCCTGTCCAGTTAGGATCAACACTGACTGTGAATCAGTTTCAGCTGCTGTTGTGCAAATGGAACAGACAACAGGTGGAAATGAGAGGCAGTTATCAAGACAGCCCTATAAAGGAGAGGTTCTGCAGGTGCTGACCACAGACCATTCCTCTGCTCTCATCCTTTCTGCCTGATGTTTGATCACTTTTGCATTTTGTCAGTGCTCTCACCCCTAGAGGTAGCATGAGGTGGTCTCTACAATCCACACAAGTTTCTCAGGTAGTGCAGCTCATCCAGGATGAAACATCAATGAGAGCTGTGGCAAGAAGGTTTGCTGTGTCTGTCAGCACAGTGTCCAGAGCATGGAGGAGACACCAGGAGACCAGGCCAGTACACCAGGAGACATAGAAGGCATTTCTTTGGAGGGCCGCACAGCCCTCTATGCACTAGCCAGAGGTACCCTGTCTGCCATTAGGTACCAGGATGAGATCCTCAGACCCACTGTGAGACCATATGTTGGTGCAGTGGACCCTGGGTTCCTTCTGATGCATGGCAATGCTAGGCCTCATGTGGCTGAAGTGTGTCAGTACTTCCTGCATGATGATGCATTGATGCTATGGACTGTATGCATTAGCCTGTTAGATAAATTATTTGCAAGGCACATCTGAGTGAAACAATCCTTTAGTTTTTGGTAGAAATAAATGCTTTACATAGAAATGCATCTAGAGGCTGTAATTAGCAACAAAAAACTTAAGGTACACTGCAATCCATTTACACAATGACAAAAAAAAGTAAATGTATAGTAAAAGTATTGATAAATGTGCATTTCTTCATATAGCTTTAAAAATACACATTTAAGCAAGTTCAAGAGGTCAAGTGATGTCTAATGTGTTGACCTAGTAACAGGAGTAATTGGAACAAAAAACTGGCAAATTGTGTTCCTCCAACACACGTCATGCTCAGCCTTTTCCATTCTTATCCCCGTGGGCTAAGGTAGACTATAATTGACACAAAAACACTCCTTTCACAAAGGGGTGAGTATGATAAGCTAATTAGACACAAGATCTAAATAAAAGCATAATGACTAAATTCCTATGATGCAAAGTACTGTAAGAGTAATTCTTCTTGGTGAAGTACCTTGCAGGGTTGAAAAGCAGTGCAGTGAAACCTTTTTGTGAGACCAGTTGTTTGGATATTGTTCTTTTCTCTTT
This sequence comes from Parambassis ranga, assembly GCF_900634625.1. Taxonomy (NCBI): domain Eukaryota; kingdom Metazoa; phylum Chordata; class Actinopteri; family Ambassidae; genus Parambassis; species Parambassis ranga. The sequence continues at coordinate 17,936,100 of NC_041040.1, forward strand.
TACAAATGAAAAGACAGCACAATAAAAAGTGGGCAGTGGAGTATGATAGAGCTGAGCATGAATACATTTATGTACCTGACCATCACTGGAATAAAGTTTAACTAAATAAAATGCTCACGAAGCTGAATCTTCTGCAGATTTACAACAAACTGTTAAATAACATAACTTATTGTTAAGTTTAAAAATAGAAACATAGGTCTTTTTTTTTTCTTCACCCAGCCATATTGTCCCAGTCCATCACAATAACAGTGCTCCACCAGGCTGGAAAAGAGCCATGGTCTTAAACAGGGACACAGACAATGTGGGCCTGGGCAGGTTTCTGGATTGCTCTTATACCTTCAAGGAATGGCATAGTCTCTTAGTCCCAGAGAGCCTGAAGGAATTCCCAACACCCACAGTTCTGTCATTGCTCTTGTAAAGCTAATTTTACTGAATATGGAGCAGAAATAATACTTTTTTCTTTTTCCGAGATATCACCAAGTGACTTAAAAATTCACACATTAACTGTAAGATGAGCGGTATTTTTTCCTGTTTCCTCCCTCGTCACATATTGTACTAGAGTAAACAAAAATAAGCAATATGGTAGTAGCTTTCACTCCCATGCAAATGCAATCAAAATTGTAAACCCTTAACATAAGGAGTAATCCTGTTTGATAATATTTCATTTGGTAACAAAGCAGTGGCAGATGTAATTAATTGTGACAATAATTGCTACGTGTCGCTCTAATTTTATTGTGGAATAAAAATAATTAACGGTGGGTCTAGTGGCTTTGAGTGTATCTCCACTAGTTTGCACAGGCAGGTTTCAGTGATGAGCAACAAACTGTAGTCCTTTTTTTCCAGGGCACTATGAAAACGCAATGCGATTTCCACTCTGTGATTCAAATGGATTGAACTGATCCCTCCATGCACATGTTGAAGGGTAGCATATTGGAGGGCACTGTGCCCTAATGGGATGGATGAGGCACACAAATCCTGGCCAAGCAACAGACAAAGGAGAGAAGACTAGAGGGCTTGTAAGTGCGCAGCCAAGTCTGATTCATCAACTTTTACAGTTCAAATAAAAGTGAGTGCAGCTTGCCAGCTTGATTATCAGATGGCTCCTGCTGCATTAGGGAAGATGACATGCTACATTTTCTCTGATGTCTCTGCACTGACTGGGAACCGCTGGTATTTTTGAAGTAGGGGAGCGACTGGGATCATAGTGCACTGTGTCACGGTTTGCAAATATTTACCACTACTAGACGGTACAATCTTCAAAAGACTCCAGATTAGACATTAAAATCCCATTGTTTGAAAGTGTATTATGTATGTTGTAGCATAATGTGTCATGTTATGTATCATGAGTCCCATATAACATGGCTAAATACAATGATGTTTTATGGTCTAACAGCGGTTTTGGGATTTATGCTTCAAATAATTGTTGATAAGTTCTTTCTGGACATCAACCTAGTTATTCATTGACCCATGTTTTGTATTTAACTGAGTGTGCATTTATGTCACTCTTTGTAAGATTTTATTTGGTTCGAAATAGCTTATTCCAAATACCAGAGTCAGATGAATGTGGCTTTAAGGACACGAGGTAAACATAAGCCTTTCTTAAAATCACATCCTATGACAGCTTTGCTGCAGCAGCGATGCTGCTTTGTTGCAGTGACAGCACTTGCTGAGACATAAAAACATTACCGTGACATGAAACCATTTCAAGATCCTTAAGCACAGCATTTGGTATGGATCACTGCCATACATCGGCTATTGTGATTTAACCTCAACTGCGTGTATTGACTTGGTAAACGACTATTTATACATGAGTAAAAAGGCCCGAGGGGGCATTTGGGACTACCCAAGGCTGAAAGGAACAAAAACTTGCACTTGGGCACATACAACCACAAACAGAGCATGGCCTCTTATTTAGTTAAGTGGTCTCAATGTCTGTCTCTCTTGTTTTACGAGATACTTCATAAAAATAGCAACTTCAAGATTGTTCAAGTGCCTCTAGACGAGTGAAGGATGAATAGAAAAGGATTCGTCGCACCTGCTCAGAGTACCATATTAAAGCTCTGCACTACGGGTTGTATTAGTGTCTCCACAGGCATCCAAACCAAACACAGTGGGGACCTGAAAATCACAGCCCTGAAACCAATGCTTGTCCAGTGAAGGTCATGGAGCGGAGTATATCTGCACCAAAGGCAGGATTACTTGAATAGATGAATCACAAGTGGCCGCAGCAACGTTGTTTTTTTTTTTCTTGCCTTTGCCTGCCAAGTTGGAACTTTTGTCATATAAAACAGCAAAGCAAACTGTCACCGATAAAGTTAGGGGTAAGAAGTTCAAAAGAACAAAGAAAAAGTTCCATTAAACATAAATGTGCTTACTGAAAACAAAACAAAGTAACTGATCCATGTTGGAAGACTATATATTTTTTTATCAACAAAGACATTTTTATTAGGTGACAATCTGTTGACAAATGAATGAAGATTAACTGTGTACTTTCCATATTTGAACTCAAGCTTGTAAACATCCTGGAAAAAAAGAAAAAAGCTCCCATTATATTTTATCTGTGTGAGGCAGATAATCTCATTATACTGCTATTAATGTACTCCCTGTGCACCGAAATCATTTGACAACTGAGCAGATAAACATGGTTACACCAAGCAAAGTCCAAGCAACTCCACATGAGGCATACCAATCATGAAAAAACAACATGAACAACAGCGTGAGCGCTCTTTCTCAAGACAGCACATACATGAGTACATGTGCTGCTATCTTGTCACCTTAATAATTGCAGGACAAACGCAATTGGAACCAAAACACCAATGGTCCCCAATCTCAGCAGCTCGTTATTAGTAAGAAGCCCAGTGGAGCTCGTTAGAGGATGAGGGGAGATGCGGTAAATAAGGTTAATTGGCCGATCTGTCAGACCCAGGAAGATGCTCACGCTGACACGAACAACCGGAACATAATTTCACCCTTTGTGCCCACACTCGCCCCCCCTCCCTCCTGTTTATGTTCATTAGCATTTGAAGGGGTGATGTAGTATAGTGGTAGTGGTGGAGATTGTAGCTAAGGTGTGCTGTGTTTAAACCACAGGTGATCATCCTGAGAGTTTACACCTTTTTGTGTTCTGTGAACCACTGATCACATCCACTTAGGTAATGGTTTGTTCAGAAGCATAAAACATACCTTTGAGCTCGTTACCATTAGCACCAGGGCTATTTTTATTGGAGATTCCAACTATGTTCTGGGTATTAATTATTAGCATCCTGCAGGTTAAAACTAATAAATACACTTTAAGATGTTTTTGTTTTGTGGCACGGTTCAAACTAAAAGACTGTTGCTGTCGTAAAGATAACATCATAAATAGAAACCCCCTTAGAGCAGTGACAGAACTGCAAAAACAGTTCAGAGGGCAAAAGCACTTGAAAGAAGTTGGCTCAGTATTAATGAGACCGATATGACAATTACTTCCAAGGGTAACTCATTAGTTCTCAGTGGGGAGAGAAAAAAAGAGGACAAGATAATGCTGGGCTGAATGGTTCAATATGCATGACATCAGGAAGCTCTCCTCTCTTGCTTCTTCATGCTCCCATTTGTTTTTCCATTCACCATTGTACGAGGTATTGTAATGTTAAATGGAGGCCATACTTTTGGATGTCCTAGTCAGCCATCGTCATTTTTTTGGCTGCCCCCGTTAATGACAATAGACAGTTAATTAAAGGTCTTGTCTTGAGGGAAATGTATCCATCATCACGTTTAGTGAACCAATCACAGCCCAGTAAGGAGGGGGGAAAAATGAATCCTAAAAAGGATGTTGCAGCTCATATGTCTTGATTAGCCCAATATTGCTGCACTGTGATGGCGCAGAAAAATTCAGAGAAAATCGTCCATCATGAACTAGTAAAATAAATCACAAATAAATCACTTGAGATCATCTCTCCTGATAGTGAGCTCTGAGGTATGACCGGCGTATTTTGGACATAGTTCAAGAAACCAAAACTGATTTAATATGCCGACTTTTTCTCAAGATAAATTCATGTTGTGCTTTAAAAATGTATTGCACATGGAATCTGCTGGAATCTCCCCAAATAATTTATTCACTAACAGAGGAAAAGCAAACACAGTAAGTGGGGGGAAAAACTATTGTATAGCTTTGTTTGTGAGTGAAAAATTATTAAAAAAATAAATAAATCCCCACTGAAGATATTCCATGTCCTTGAGCAATACTTTGTTTTCCCACCATCTCAGTGTTGAAGCCAGAGAAAGGAAAAGGAAAGTTTGGTTTTCCACCATAATCATTTAAAGGAAATAGCTGCAGGTGCCAGAGAAAGCAGACCAGCACCTGAATAGAAACACACTGAAGATAGAAGTCCAGAACTGTTTAAACCTGTAGCTGTTATCCATTGAAGCATTAGTGGTTTTGACCTTCAGCCTCCATTATTTTTTTCCATACTTCTACAAACAAAAATATACAATGAGATGTATTAATAATTTGAACATTTTCATTTCCCCGAAAGCAAGGACCATGAATATTCTAGAGAAGTGAGGGGTGCTGCATTAAATGAGAACTAAGAGAACGTAACCATGGCCTAGTTATGATAATGAAACTGTAATGTATTCTCAAACATCTGGTCACAAATCATATACTGCTACTTAAAAGACAAAGAAGAATCCTCATGTTTAATTCTTTGCTGATGTAGGAATATATCTATTCCAAATGTATATGTTAACCCATAATACAAATTATTCAGATAGAAAGACATATGCACATACATACATATACATATGTAATGTATTAAAAAAATACATTCAAAGCTTTTAGAGAATAGAAATGCTACAATTGCTGAATTTTAACATCCAAACCATGTGCTTGATTCTTGTCAAATAATTACAATAGATGGGAGTACTAGTACAATCATTTTGCTTTTTTTATTGGTGTGGGACTAGTAGACCTTTCCCCATTAGTCAATATTCTTTTGATGTTCATTTTCAGTGCTGGATCTGCTTTTCTCCACTGAGCCAAAGTAATGGATTTTGAACCAGCGATCAAAGGACCCTCCAGAATTCTTTTTCTTACCTTGTATCGTGTAATCTTCTTGCATTTAAGTGGTCTGTGTTGAACAAACCATTTGCTGGAGTTATAAACTATATGCGCTTTAGTTACAATCTGCAGAAACTTGGTCCAAATATCATTCTCAGATCAGGCATCGGACTGCTGATAGAACACACGTCTCGTCTTGAGTTAATGTCAAAGAAGATTCTGTGAGATGACATATTGCAGAAAATGGAAGATGGCATGCCTATATTGAATAAAAACAGTCTCTCTCCACTTGAGCAGACACCTATCAGATGTTCTGAAATATGCAGTCAAAAGCAGATACATAACTGGTTGCGTCTTTCAGGACGCTAAGAATGATTCATCTAAACGATCAGAACTAATTTAACATGAGCTTTTTAGCTAGCTAGTTCATTTCTGTCACCACATTAAGTAGGGCAATTCACAATAAATGCATTCACCTCGTACAAGACCTTAATGTTTTAATGCCTCCCATTATGTTGTATAGCAATAATGAACAGAGATTAATGTCTCATCTCAGATCCCAATCTAAATCATATTTTAATCAAGTGAGTGGCCTCTCTAATAACAGCATAGAGGCTGAGAAATGTCTGTGACCTTGACTAGTGACGTATCTCTGTCTCTGCTTTTATTTATGCAGCCATCTTACCATCATGCACCAATAAATCCTTGGTTAAAGTTTAGGCATGTCTAAAAGACTAAGCTGACAAGGATGGGTTGACTTTTATAAACATTGGGAACAAAACCACATTAAATAGTTCTCCATACTGGTTTAATAAAATAAATCAGCCCTGTGCCATAAATTGGCTAAACATTTGTGTGTCAGTACTGCGCACATAATTAGGAGCTTAGAAAGGGAAAGATGTGATGGGATTACCTGAGTAAATGTCATAGTTGTATACAAATTGCAGTTAATACCAGTAATCCTAAGTTTTATGCAGGAACTTTAGTAGCATTTATACATTTATAGATTCACAGTTTTTGAGTTGCAGAGTATGGAAACAGACTGGAGGTGAAATATCTCAGTGCGGTCGTCATGTTGGAGATAACGAAAATAACACTTGAGTGATAATCCATCACCATGCTGCCTGACCATTTTGGCATGGTTTCCTATTTAAAAGGTCATTGTCAAAAGGTATAAAAGGTCTTGGCTCATTTAAATGACTGGAAGACAGTCAAGGTCAGATGTTTAAGATTCTGGCACATAATGGATCTCACTCTCTCTTGGCATTTTTCAGACGTGAAATTTGACTGACTTGCAAAAAGAGATTAAGTAAATCAGAACCCCTTTAAGACATCTGCAGACACAGTAATGGCAATGGTATATTATAGGTCTAAATGTATGTCATAAATTCTTATATTCACAAAAGGTATGAAAAATGATTTGTGGTCTCTGTGGCACTGCAATTGGTAAAAATGTCGTGTAGCTATAAAATTTGTATTCCCTCTCATGCACTAACTGTTGCAAATTGTATTCTGTATTGAGATACATGGAGTTTGATAGCTGGAAGAATGCATTGACTCATTGCAGATCCTGCCACTGTTTTCCAGTCAGCCTAAAATGGAACACCCTTGTGCTATTCATCATATGCTACTCAATTATGAATGTCTGAAAACTTGAGCGTGCTGCAGTAATATATTTGCTGGGGATAAGAGGGGAAAGAGCTGTGCTCGGAAAGCCAGATCAAGTCATGCCACCATTAGAATGCAGAAAGGATTCTTTTGGAAGGCAGTCTTTGAAATAAAACCCATTTCTCATCTCTAAAGCAGAGCTATATTGACAATAAACACACACTAATTTACAATATCCTGCTTTATTGATTTAGCAAAAATGTTTACCGTGAAATGCTGCTTAGCAAACAGGTGTGATGAGTAATGGACTTTACAGCTTGCGTGTTTTCTCTTCTGTATGGTGCAAGAATCAGGCCAGAGTTATTATTCCAGCCATTGTCCTTTTGCAAGCTTAACTAGCAGTGAATCAGCTGAAGCCATTGGAGCCCCCAGACTTAATTACCCAAGCTCTCTTTGTCTATGGAAGCTCAATAGAAGATCTAAAGCAGCCTCAGTTGTGTCCAATCTGATCTTCTAACTGTGATGAGATTTTACTTCCTTTATGGCTCTAATTACTGAAATTAGATCTCCAACTGAGAAGTCTACTGCATAGGACTGCATCTGGCAGACTCTTTATCTCTGTATGTTACTAGAACTCTTTGTTCTGAGAAGCCTTGTATTCTTTGGAATATGGCCTTTTTTGTGGACGTAACAGTTGCTTATTCTCACTTGTAAAACCACAACTCATTTATATGAGTCGGGTTAAAATATATTTTTATGCTTTTTTTCTGAACTGTTTATTGCACTTTGTCCTACTTTCCTATATGAATAATAAGGGTAAGGACTGGCACTTTGGATGTGTACAGTTGTACTAGTCCTTGACCTGAGGTTGTAAAACCTTGCCATAAGCTTAATCATAAGGTCTCGTTATCTCATACATGCATAATTAAAACCCCAAAAAGGCTGCTTTAGAATAGCTTTGTCCTTGGAGGTTCAATATTTTAACAAGATACTTATAGGGCCAATCAGGGGCTTGCTCTTTACTCAAGTCATTTTCAAGAACCTACAATATACTTTGTGATTGTTTGGTTATTGTCATTTTAGTTCTTGAAAATATATATTTAAATTCTGCAATTACTACAGGTAAAAAAAAATAAACAGTGTGCGTTTTAATAATAAATATTTCTCATCAAACAGCGTGTGAGGAAAAGTTCTTTATCTAGCTAATTTTGCTCAAGCTGACTCGAGAGGTATCTCCAATTGATTATAATTTCAAATGAAATTTACCACAGGCATTTGAGAAAATAGCTAGCAGCTTCGCCATCAGCCAACACTATAACGCATTTGGCAAATGCGGCGGAGGGATTCTTGTTTTCCTTTGAGGACAGTACCTCAATTACAACAACTCCTGCACTGGAAAACAACACATGGGGCAATGAGAAGGCACACAGAGAATAGTAAACATTAGCCTGCAATCAAAATACTACACATATCATTGACATTTCATAGGACCTAATCCTAAATGCATATCATTTTCAATAGTAATCCATCTTTAAGAAAATCAATTTTACTCCAAAATCAGGCTGAAAAACAATTTTATTATTTGATAATTGATTTAATGCTGCTTTCATCAGTCTAGGGAGTTCCTCAAGCTGCTATTGAGAGTCCATTATTCACAGACACACTTGATTCATCATATAGTGATGCCTGGCAGAGATTTATTTTATCATTTAAAAGCTTGAAGTTCTGAGAAGTTAATTTAACTTTGGACACTTCTGGAAAAAATAGGAAAAAAAAGAAAAGGCAAATGGCAGCGAACAAGCTCTCACAGACATCTAGGAAGGTGAGTATGTGTGCACTTCTAAAATAACTGGATTATACAGCTCATGAGGAGCAAGACACATCCAAAGCTGTAAAGGCAAATTAGCCCAAAAATGTCATCCGCACAGGTTCTGGGCTGAAAAGTCTAGTTAGGACTGGGTACATTTGTAAACTGAAATTATGTAAATCAGTCTGGTGGCTTTTCAACACCAGTCTACTGGAGATAATTTATTGTTTCCTCCTTAACAAAGTAAGAATTTATTTATCTATTCCTATCCAGGGTAAGCATATTTGCAATAAAAAAGCAGCATTGATGTATGTTTCAGACACCTGACTTTGCATCGAAACAACAATAATGTCCTCCACCTTGGGACACTTCTTAAAATTGATGGTATCAATATAATAGAGGACCTTTTTTTTCTTTCTTCTGGGACAGAGTCAACAGTACTGTCTCCTGAGCAAATACTGTTGCTATTCATGAAAGTGTTCTTGTTGAAGAGGTATCCTGGGGAATAACACGTCTGGAGCTTCCTTTCTGCTCTCTTCACCAGCTTGGCCAAACACCCGTGACCTCTGTGACACCATCATGTCCCAGATCTTTTGGTGAAAGCTGCTGGTTGACTTTGGACAGAGATTATATTACGTGTTTGTTTGAGTTTTGCTGTTGACATGCTCAAAGGATTAACGGCATCAGCAGTCAACAGGCTCTCAAAGACAGGCCAACTGAGACTCAACCGTTGTTCTCCATCTGTGGATCCTGATCCCTTACACTCATGAGTAAAAAAAGAAGCACAGTACTCACTGTAATTATCATTATTCATCGATACCATAGAATGACATATTTATAATCCAGCAATTAGGGAGCAAAACATGTCAAAGTTAAGTATACTTAATTCAAGGAAAATCATGCAATTTGCCTAGATATTTCACTGAGATGAAAAGACCAGATCCAAGCCTTCAGGCAGACATCTCTGGCACTATAGGATGGTTTAAATTTCTTCTGTAAGAAACAAACAAAGTTATTGATTGCCATCTGTTTTTGAAATGAGTGCTGAGAGATGGGTACAAGACACATTGAAAGAGCTAGGCAACAAAAGTATACGCTTTACGAGAAGACAATCTAGGGGATAATCCTATATACCAATGAGATTTTGTTTAAATAACACAAATATCACAAAGACGGTCTCACTCTTAATGTCCAAACTAGGCCTGCATAGGATTTCCCATTTCCGTGTCACAATGGGCTGCTCCTTTTGCCTGGCAACTTGCTGACACTTAAGTGTACTCTTTCTTTAGTCTGTCATATTCCCCAACCATACCTGGTGTGCAATAAATCCTGGGATAGATTGGGTCCACCCGTTGGATCCTTTGAGACTGAGTCACATTTCAAGGAACCATCAAAAAGTCTTTTTTAATGCCTCCTTTGAAGGATGCAGTCCCTCAATTGACAGCTTTACTTGGGACTTGGTGTTTCTCTAACATGTTTGATGTATAAATTGTATCATATAGTGTTTCAAAGTCAGACATTTAAGGCTATAAATACATTCAGAAAACAGAAAACTAAGCTCAATAATCATCTGCATATTTTTACTGACATTCAGAATCATTCATAACTGAACTAATAAATGTGTGCTTCCAAACCATTTTAACAGTTTTGCACAATGTGTTTTTATTACTATCCCAGATTCATACAAACAGGGCCTTGGATGCAAAAATTGCAATCCACTACATAAAATGGAGACATTGGAGTATTTCTTATCAAATAGAATACTTATAATAAAATGAATAATGGAACACAATCTGGCAAAGGTTGCTGTTCAGCTTATAAAAGCAATTAAAATTTATGTGCTCTCAGAGTTAATTGAAAGGCTGTTGCTCTCCTCATTAGTCGGGTCCTTTGTCTGCAGTCTCCAAAGGTATCTGGCACAAGTCAATTCTCTTCAGTTTTATTAGAAATCAACAAACAAGTCAAGAATGTTTGATTTCAGAGCAATCTGTCATTTAGAACAGGCAGAGCTCAATATGCATTCATTGTAAAAGCAGTGAAAAGCATGAAACTAGAAGAAATGTAAAGCAACGTTAAGTACTGGCAGCATTAGATTTGTGTTTGGCCAAGAAAGAAGCAATCATAAACACTGTGTAAAGCAGCCAGTGCCCTCTGGAACTCTACCAGCACCAATTATGCTACATCACTAGCATGCGTGTCTTATACCTCACTTCTAAACAGACCATGAGGGAAAAGACAGGCTCAGTTGGTCAGCTATTTATACAGAGGCAAACAGTGTTGCTATGTATACCCAGCACACATACAGACACTATGATCACCACCGTAAAAACATTATTTGAAAAGGACAGTGAGGTTTGTAAGACTCTTTGGTAAAACCTAACCATGATTCACCTGTATGGTGGCTTGTAGCTAAATTCACTTTTATCTAGTAACATGTCCAAGAGTTTAAACTCAGGCAACTGGACTCATGGATATATTTTTCTGAAGACGTTTCACCACTCCCCTGAGTGGCTTCCTCAGATCTGCTGAGTGTGGGGTGAAATGTCTTCAGAGAAAAAAATCCACGAGTCCAGTTGCCTCTTGGACATAACATTGAGTTGTAACTGTGAGAACCAAGACACAGACAGTGATATTTTACCTTAAAGTAACCTCAAGTAACCATCATTTCTAAATAAGAATGAATGGAATGGAATACATGTGTTGCAAAAAAAAAACTAATTAGCGAGTGAAAATAAAACTTAAAATGTGCCTGTCAAGACTCACTCATCCAGTAGTGTTTTCACTACCATTATAGCAGGGGTAGCCCACCGAGTCAGTTTTATTTTCTATAAAGCACCAGATTATGCACTCACAAACACACACGGACATGTGTGCGCACATACAGGTGAGAAAAGCATCTGTAACTACAATACTTAGTTCCAAGTAATTCCTGAATAATTTACAAGGGCAAATGTGCAACTAACTATGAATATACCGTATATACCAGATTTCTACATTAGTCTTGCAGTAAACCCATACAGTTATTTGTTCCCTGCAATATTAAGAGTGCTTTTAGGTGCTTCAAACTTTCTTGGAAGCACTCTGTGACTTCTGAGTGTCAGTAGCACGACAGGGCTGAAGATAATGCAGCCATCTTCTCAACGGTCTTCCTCCAATATAACTTCTCTTTGAAGTCCAGTCAAGGGATCAAGCAGAACATTTTAAGTAGTTAATCCCTCATTTCTAGTCAAATGCACACTATCCGCTTAATATTTACCGCAGAGGTTTCTAATTGTCCTGATTACTAGCTCCAACTTAAAGTGCCATACTGATGTTTTATGTGGCCACTAGAGAGATATGAATTGTATGCTGAAAAATTGGGTTTAAAATGCTTCCAAATTACATAATTAACATACCTTTGAAAGCGGAAAAAAAATAGCATCTGCTTTTTCGTTCCTTGCGTCAAGGTCATGGTGTGTAAGTGTAGTAGTTTAATTAAATTTGCTGTCCATAAAGTTTTTGAGGAGCATTATGCAAATAAGATTTTAATTACTACCATTCCAAGTGTCATCAAAGTGCTTGTCGAAAAGGGAATACTGTAGAACCAGTCCTCTGTGATTTCCTCTAGCAGCCATTCCTGCCATAAAATAGGAAAACTTCCAGTTTATCACAACTGCAGAAACTTTTTTTTACCCCCCAAGAAACTGCCGTCCAGTCTCCAGAAAATAACTCCAAATCACTTAAATGCTCACTGACTCACTAAACTGTGAAGATGAACATCCATTCTGCTTTGTTCATTAGCACTTTAAATGTGCTCGTGTGACTAAGCTCACAGCAGATGTGTGGGCACATGCCTTGAATGCATTTATAGATCACAATCTTGGGTCAATTCAGAGTATGAGGAAGCTGATCATGCCTGAAATTATACAGTTCAAAGGGCACCGACTGTGGTTACGCATTTAGAAAATCAAATATTGGCAAACGCTGCCATCTCAGTTTAAGGGATTCACACATCTGGTCAGGGAATTAAAAGTCAAAATGGAGATGCATAGGCTCTTATGACTAGAACCTTGATCAAATATTGATTGTGTGGCACAGTAGGGGAAGGTGAAACTGCTGCGAAATCCTAAATCCATATGGTGGAATTTGTGAAACGTGGGCTTCCATTATTTAATTATCATTTCCCTGAGAGAGATCAGCTTTCCAGTCAGGCCCTGTCGGCTCCTCTTGAAAAGTACCTGCCAGAGGAAGCAAGGACTCTAATTTGCAACTTTTCGCTTTTCTTTCATTTCCGCATTACTGGTTCACACTGAATGCAAGAGTCGATTCAATCCCTCTACAGAGGGGAACACAGACCTGTTCCAGCATGAGTAATAGGCACTGGAATTGGGATTTATCACCAGAGACTGAGTGTAAAGGGTAGGAAAATGCGTACTTTTAGAACTCTTAGGCGAGCGTTTAGGGAAATGTGGAATTCAAATAGGAAGACTTTACTGTTAGTAGAGGCGATGACGCTCTTTTTAGCAGAGCTATCCCAGAGAATGGGTTGCATGTACAAACTTTTCAAGGTTTATGTATGGAGGCTAATTTTATTCAGTGTTTTTGCTTGTTTATGTGTAGAGCAATTCATGTTGAGTCACCTAATATTTTTTATGAGGGAAACAAACAGATCTTCGCAACTTAAGAAATGCTACTGTCAAGGTTTTTCAGCCATACAAATTTAGAGACTTATTCAGTGTAAAGCAATAATTACACTGCCTGCATGTTTTATCTCCAGAACAGATGGACAGAAAACGGTTCAGTTCACCCTCTGATGACACTCAAACAAAGCAGGATTTATGATTTACTGTTCCACAAGCTTTCATGATCTAAATAGCAAAGAAAAAAAGACTATGAGGTGCCATACTATAATGGTTTTTGATGAAACAAGTCTCATACGTGTTGTCAAGTTCAAAATACTGCAGATTTATCATTCTACCATGACTAAATACCTGTCTGTACCTTTCAATTCTAATAAGCTGCTGCAGGCCACACCCAGTTGCGCCTCATCTTGCTAGTACCAACATGCCTTGGGGAAAACCAATATGGCTGGCTGATAACAAGAACACAAGAGTTCATCTATGCACCAGCTGGGAATTGGGGTTATCCCCTTATGTACATAATAAGAGGCACCAAACTTTAATGGCTTGTTCAGCTTTGTGGGTCCCCTGACACAGTAATGTTGTTATGTTTAAAACAATAAAAAGATAGATTTGGCACATGCTGTCCCTTTTAAACAAGAAGAACCAGGACATCATCTGCTCAGCCTCATCAACAACTCAAGCAAGTAAACCAGATGTAAATTAACATGATACTTTTTCCTCCCTTGTGTTTCCATTTTTAATGGTTGGTGTGAATAAGCTTAAGCTGCAACAATTAACATATTTTGTGTCCTATATATATGTGGGTGTGTGTATGTGTGTGTAGGCAGGCACGTGTATGTCAGAGAAATACATCAACAAGAGTAAGCCTTAAGCCCTGCTCTCATGAGGCCTTCATTACGTGTGGGGACCTCAGGTAATTAATGAACTATGAACAACCTCTGTGGTTTGTGATTTACACTATGAGATGATAATGAAAATCACTAAATCCACGAGCATGATTCAATGGAACAAAATGCACCATTTGTTTTGCAAATGCATTGAAAACTGTCTTTTGTCTTACTGTGGCCTAAATCTTTATGTCAGGTGAAATACAGGGCGTCAACAACAACACTATTTGAGATTTATGTCAGATTAAGAAGTGGAATTTTCTGCAATATTTAAGCCCTTTTTGTGGGATTTTGGCTAAACTACTACTATATAAAAGTGTTGCACAATAATCACAGCTACAGTAGATTTTTATCATATAAGGGGTTTAGTGATTGATTCTGAAGGGGTAGAGCTTAGTGACTAGGCAAAAGTCAGCCAATACATTTTTTTTTCTTCTTCTGTTTGGTGGATGAAATCTTAAGGAGTCAACTTGTCAATCAAGAGAAAGGTCAGGAGAAACTCAATAAAATGATAAGAATGTCTCAGGGCCTTTGGATGTTTTGGATCTATGGTGCAACTTTGAAGAAACTCTCAACCTGTAAACACACACATATGGAGATACACCCCTTCGTGCATTGTGGGAACCGTTTTAGAAAGTTTGTCACTTAAAAGCAGCTGCCAATCCAATTTCAATAGGATGAAAAAAAAAAAAGTAATATGTTAACTCCCAAAGGACTTCGGACTCGCCTTCATAGAGAAAGAAGTTACCGCTGGCGCACGGCGCTTATTGCAGTTTATGAAATATCCTTACCCAAAAGGCTCAAATGTCCATCCTGCACTTCCTGTGAACTGAGCCCTAAAAGAGTAAATGCATGAAACAGATAAATAAGTAAACACACACTCAGCTTGATATTCTCTGTATATCCACCTTCTTTCATATTGTTGGGACCAGCTTCAAACAAAGTGAAAAGATATACCCTTCCAGACTTCAAAAGTGCATCTGATATCGCAAGCTGGACATTTGGTACATAAATAATAGATTGCGTGATTTTATTATTTAAAATGAATGAGTGTCTCTTCTTCTAGAACTGTTACCTTTTCATCATCTTTATGTGCAAGCATGAAGAACACCAAGAAGGCAACATGGAGTGTAATAAAAGGGGGGAACTGTCAAAACGGCACAAACTGACCTCCTTTATTTTTTTCAAAGACTATATGCCGCGAGAGGCATAATGCATTTGTTCCCCCACAACTATAGAAGGCGGAGGTGATCAAAGGGCAGTAATGGTGAATGACTCACAAAGCAATTCTCTCCTTTCTCTGCACATATGTAAGTGGATGGCCTGCAGTTCACCTGTAGCATTCTCCGCTACTTATTGGCTTTCTTATTACTGCGACTCTCAGTGTCCATCTTTGTCGTCAGCCCCTTTAGAACAAGCAATCATAAAACAACAGGCTGTAATTCACAGAGAGCGAAAGTTAATCCTCACAGTTTACAGGTCCAATTGCAGGCCTGCAGCCGTCCTATATATTTATGTATTATTGATTTATTGAATTATTGACTACATGTTATCTCTATTTGCCAAGGAAAAGTACAGACTGCAAAGGACATAGATTCCGCTCACAGAAATGAACCTGCATTGTATGCATGTAGATGCATTCTGACGATAGGAACAACACAATCATCCAAGAAGAATAGCTGCAAGCTACACATGCAATACCAAACCTTATTATATAATCTGATTCTACAGTCTATGAATTTCACTGGTTCATGAAATCAGTTTGACAAAAGTGAATTTTTAACTCATTATTATTTTCTGAGGATATTTTTTAGCTGTATTCAAAAATGGTTTCTAATACTGCTTCACTATTCTTGTTTACCTTCCATGCAAGGACAACTAAATAATAGCAATATTCTCAGACTTTGTTACTCTTACAATGCAATGCCTAAACTAAGTATTGAAAAAAGAGAAAACACAAATATAACTTTCAATAAATGAAATACTGCAGTGGAATTTTCAATGTCATTTCAATGAAGTTTGCTGTAGTAGTTTTTTTCTTTCCTTTGGCTTGGTTCTTTTGGTGAACTCATTGCACGTTTTTGCGTCATACAATGGCCTGCTCTACAAAATGGCCATTTATAAAACAAGATCATTAGTTTGTTATGAAAAATTATCAAAACAGAAAACGGCTATTCCTTATTCACATCCACATTTGGTATAACAAATAATGTTTTGTGTTTGCCACATGCAAAGATCATTAATATTCCATATTGCGGTTTTTCACTCATGACAGCACTTCGTTTCTCCTCTCCACATGCAATCCACTTCTTTCCCCTTCTTTAAATTTGTTTCATTACCAGAGTTCCTCTCTAAGCTTTGAACACTGTTGCGCTGACACATTCTGGCCTTCCTGACAGAGAGCAATTAGTGAGCGTAAGGTTGAACAGCTTGAGACCTAAGGCTGCCAACACTACTCTTTGGCTGTGCCTGTTGGAAGAAGCCATTTTATAATGGCGCCACCCACAACATCGCCACAATTTAAGTTCAATAATGACTAGACCCCTTACCAAGCTGGCTGCCACTGTTCATGATGGGTCACACAAAAAGTATGCGATGAAATACTGCGAAGTGACAACTATTCTTTAAAGCCCGCTCTAAGATGTTGTGCAATGCCACATAATAAGCCCCCAACAGATGCAGCGAGTATCCACAGCAGAACCAATTTATTTGGTCTACTTCAGTTGAAGTGTGCATGGCTTTTTTCCCCGGATTTGTCTAAATAGAAAAAAAAAATACATGCAGATTAAAATCTTTGAGTTAGTAAGAGCATTCGAGCAGGACGAGCTTTGTATGTGCCATACAAGCCTGATGACATAGTTGAAGAATGCCACGTAAATTTCTCGGGTCAAACAACACATAGAATGCAAAAGATCTAAAAACTTAATTTCTGTTGGTAAAAAGAGAAAATTGAAAATGCCCTTGCATGTAGGGAGATCACACAATGTACTGGCTCAAAGAGCCCTGATTCCAATATCCAAAGCTTGTTTCCTCCTTACTATGATGCACAAATGTGCGTCAGAAAAGAAAAAATACTATAAAGTATGAATTATATTCACAGCCAAGGACCATATCAAATGATATTCCACTATTAGCTTTCACATTTAGAGGCCACAGTAAGTCCCAATAGCTCATGGTAGAGATTATAGGAAGGAATGTGGTGGCATTTTAGCAACTACCAACACCATGTGTAATTTTTCCCCCTTTCCAATTTCCCCATAGAATCTATATAAATAGGGAATAACCCTTCATTTAATTTACCACACGTTGACCACCGTGTATGCCTAATGGATTGGATGATTCATGTATCCAATCTGCTAAATGTTAAAAGTACAGAAACACATGTTGCTATGTTATTTGATGAATTGCATTAAAAAAAAAAAAAAAAAAAAACATGCTTATGGATGTTATAACCATCTGCTTTTATGGCTGCAAGATGTGGCTCAACATAAAACAACAACATCTGGCAGCTTCAGTCACTAAAACAGCTAGCTACATCTGATGTGTTTATGAGTTGTACTAATGAAATGACAGCAGGTGATAGGAGTTTATGAAGTTTATGTATGTATTCCAAGATTTTGGAGTCCCTTATTATTCATGGTGAGAACTGCCCCTCAAGGAGAGGTGAAGGAAGTCATTTGCCTGTGTCAATACCATAATTTTTAAATAATCGGTGTCTCCCATGGTCTTTATCTGCCTCACCCTGTGTGTTCACGAGTGTGTGTGTGCATCCAAACCAATCCAGCTAAATATTAATTTAAGCCCCGCTTGCCAAGAATGGTGGATGCGGCAGTGCTACAACGTGCTATCGCTCTGGCTCTAATGACACAGCGCCAAATGAATTAGACTGACAGCAATTTATTGACCCAATTTTGAAGCAGAATTGCTGGAATCAACTTCTTTAGTGGAAAATTGGGCTCTGTATGGCAAATGCTGCAGAGGTACCTGCACATCTTTAGTATGTAGGAAGAAGCAGGAA
Source organism: Parambassis ranga (assembly GCF_900634625.1). Classification (NCBI taxonomy): domain Eukaryota; kingdom Metazoa; phylum Chordata; class Actinopteri; family Ambassidae; genus Parambassis; species Parambassis ranga. The sequence goes on from NC_041040.1 coordinate 17,954,080, forward strand.
TACCCGGAGAAAACCCATGCAGGCATAACGAGAATGTGCAAACTGCACATAGAATGGCCTGTAATGCAACAGTGCACCACGGTGCCACCCATATGCAATGTATTTTATAATGCATATCTTAAAGTATATTGTACAACTGTAATATATGCAACTACAAGCAACTCTCAGTGTTTTCCTTGATATGTTTGTTACAGGATGGAGCATTCGCTTGGTGTCAATACCAAACGTCATTTGCAAACAATACCTTGGCAATCATGTTGAATTCACCATGTTCTCCTAAATGATATAATACTCCTGTTTGGAAGGAGGAGCTTGTTGGAAGGGAAGAGACATTCAGTTTAAACACATCTGTCGATTGGCCACACCGTGGGAATTTAGACAATAATAACCCTGTGAAGGCAGTGGGAGAGAGCTGGGGATGAGGGGATCTAAATCTGTGCCGTGGACAAACAGGAAAGCCGTTTCCCTGGCATCGTTCTACCCTCAGAGATTACATGTCTCTCGTTTTCATCATAACATCCAAGTTGGCTTGCCATCATTAATAGGACAGACCTCAGTACTTATCCTATCGCTACGGACTGGCCAGAAAAACAAGACCACATCGGAGCAACTGTGTCACCACTAGGTCTTGACAAATGTACATCATAACACTGCAGTATACTTAGGGATATTAAAGTATATTACTTCTTTTCAAATGAAAAAAAAACAATAAAATTCTTTTCACAGCACCAGACAGAAGGACACAATTATGAAATACCAAAATACTTTCAATAGGCTTTAGTGTGAGGCTGTGGGCTGTATTCAGGTGGACAGCTAGAAAATGTAATGTACTGTAGCTGCAGAGCACAATTCAGAGCCTGCGGTGAGCTGAGGCAGTTTCTGCACCGCAGCCCTCCTGGCTGTTCATCCCATCTTCGTTCACTCGCTCAATATACCTCCACCTCTGCAGGCTGGAGCCCATATACTGCTCGCTTCATCTCTCCACAGTATTTAATGTGTTCCTTCCTTCCCACTCTTACTTCAAACCTTTGCCAAACCCTCGCCTGACAACACATCCCTCAGCCTTTTTTTTCTTTGCGGCAGACTAGTAATACAGACTCACTCTGCAGCATCCCATGGAACTGACAGGAGTGGGCTTGTGTCTGCCAGAACTCATTACTTGCGAAGATTGCTGATCAAATTGTCAAATCATCCAAACTTTTGAGACTTTTTTTTTACCACTACCTGCTGAAAATGCAACCCCATTTTATTTGCGGGGCAATTTCTGTGACATCACATACTTTGCAGATGGAGACTAAATCGAATTGTGTATCGAAATGTGTGTGTGTGTGTGTGTGTTTTTTTTCTTCTATATGACCAATATTTTTTCGACTACGAAAATAAATCCCATTTTCAGTTTCTGGAATCCTGGTCGAGAATAATTCGTCTCGTGTTATTACCTTGCTTTTATCTTCATCTGGAGGAAGCAAAACATCATCAGGGACACACGCACCAGCCTCTCTCAAATAATCGTTTTTAATCTCTTTCATTAGGTTGGCATTACAGCTTTGAGAAACTGATTAGATGTCTCATTCCTAGTGCCTGCACTGATTGTTGTTAATGGCAACCTGTATTGCAGGGGCATTGTCAGACTGAGTGTTTGGCTCGCTCTGTTAAAGCAACTCTCTGGAACACATGGCTGTTTTAATTACTGCTTCGTTCAGATCAATGCAGCATTGGTGCTGTGATTACTATGCTGTACTTAGGCTTTCCTTTAAAAACTCTCTTCACTGTGCCTCAGGTCTTGATTGTGAAGAGCCTGTTTTGTATGAACAGGCATAATGACAGATTCTGTTCTGGTTTCACAGTTGGGCTGCAGATGAGCTCCGACAACTAAATACAACTCACACAAACACAAAGGACTACTGTAAAAGAGATGTACAAATCTAAATGTTGATGCTAGCTTTTGCTTGGCTTTCATAATGAAGATGTTTTGTATGCAGCAATAATGACGGGTGTTAGGACAGCATGGATGACATGATTCTCTGGGAACCTTCAAAAAACATTTTTTTATAATATCATAAACAGCCTTAGCAGTACTAAAGCATAATAAATAAGTGAAAGGGCAAACTGTGTACATGTAAACAAACTGGTAATATTAATGTCATAGCTTATAAGGATTCAGAAAAGACAGCAACACTAAATAACCATAGGAATAAAAATCCAGGTTGTTCATTTTTATTACTGCAGTTCCAACATCTCTGAAGCCATTAAGAAACAGAATTTCTGATTTGTTTTTGTTTTTTATGTGTATTGTTTACAGGAAAAAGCCTTTGTTTCTCCCACCAGTAAACGCAGTGAGCCAGAGAGAAAGAGGAGGAGGCTCCAGATGCCCTCTTCTGGGCCAGACCTCCCTCAGGACAGACTCGTCTTGTCTGGAGCTGCATGATCCGGCGAGAGGCAGGCTGGTGATTCCATTAGCCTAGCCTCTAATAAGAACTACACCTGGGTCCTTGTTGGATGGGGGTGTGTGTCCTGCAACACACATCCATCTACTCACTCATGCTTCAGGAAAATAGAAAAAGAACAAAATAAATATAGTCTCTTACTTATCTAAGATTAAAAAAACAGCCCCCAAGATTCATTGGAAATTATTAAGATATCTCCATCATAATATATTTATCTTGTTTTGTCTTTAACAACGTGGTTAAAATTTAATGTGAAGCACCTTCTCCTGCCTCGTGCAATATTCAACTATAAGGAGAATGCAAAATTCCTCTCTTTTTCCATTAATATTTGACCTCTTATTTAACTTCAGTAAAGTACCTTTGCTCTAAGATAGTCACCCACTGAAAGAAAAAATGAGCCACAGCACTCCACTGGTGGCCAATTAAAATGAAAAGATAATTCAAATGCAATTAATTGGTAATTATTACAGTGCATTGGCTTTACAATGCAAAAACTCCCTTAGCTTATTAACAATTCACAGACATAATTCACTGCTGCTTTTGATATGTTATTAACATTTCAATAACTTCTGACCACCACACTCATTTATTTTAAGTATATTTTCGGGCCACTCTGGGACCTTTATTTATTTCTATACTCATTTATATTGTTTATTAGAAAATTGCAGGTGCTTTTTTATTACCAAACAATCATAAATCTACAAATCCACTTCCTTGTTGTTGTTCAAATTAGTCATAGTTAGAAGTTTCAGAACACCAAGCACTCAGAGATTTATTCAGTAATTCCCATATTAGAAAAAAAAATATATTTGACTTGTTTTGGTTTTCTGTCGTTAGGATTCTCTGTGGACTGTGCATTATGTAGGGCTCAGGGCAGAGCTTCTGGAGGTTGTGTCTTCACTGCTGGAAACTCCATCATATCAGCGATACGCCTACAAGCCTGGCCAGTAACAATGTCTCATGGCCTTCAGTCACTCTTTTGTGTGGAATGACAGCAATGCATTTTGTCCTGTGCGTAGGCTACAGTAGTGTGGGCCACTTTTTTGTCCCATGCAGCAGTGGGGCAGTCTGAAATGCTCTGATTGACGCCTGACTCTGAGCATCCGTTCCACCTCTTGCTTAGCAAAGCTTGTGCCAAGAGGATTAAAAATGGAGTCCTCCAGGGCAATGCCATGCCATCTGGACAGAGTTGATCTGGGAGCAGGGTTGTCAGCCAGGACTGCTGAGTGCATAATATACTGCATAACTACATTCAAAAACAGCTTTCAGCTTTTAAGAATTATATGTTTTTTTAAAGCACTCTTTCCACATGACTCACTCTTCTTTTTTACACATTGTTCTCCCTTTATGCTAAATACAGCATTTTCACTGTCAGTTGTCACATTAGACGACAGTATGGTGAGAATATAAGAAATCAGAGTCATTGGGGCTTTAAAGGCTGCTGCAAACTATGTAGGGAGAACAATAATGCATCTTCAGAGATAAAATCAGTTTATTGTGAAACATTTTAATTTCACAGTTTAACAACAGGTCTTATGTGGTGAAAGGCAAGGGGGGGGGGGGGCTATGTGAATCCTGTCCATCTTCAAGACAGTGAAAATGAAAAATAGAGAGGACTAAATGCTAATGCCTCAATAACCTTTTCCATAGAGTGATGTGTGCCACATTCGATCCCCTCTCCCCCACCATATCAAGGTCTAAATTTAAAGGTTAAAGCAGGAGGTTGCTCCTCTATATGCCAGAGAAGGAAGATGACATCTGTGTTCTGCATGACCAAGGAAGGCAAGTAGCAGAGCAATAAAATGATGAACATGGAAAATAAGGGAATTTAGGTCACAGTCAGTGACAACTGCCAGACTTCAGAGAGACCCGTAAAGTTTTGATGTTTAGATGATGTAATACTTTTTCTGGGGTGATCTCTGTTGGAAAAGGATGGGAGATGTTGGCTTTTTATTAGCTCTGTCTCTTTGAGAGGCTATGGGTATTAGCAGGAACCAGCTGATGCCTCCTTTTCTAACTAGATTCTCCCACCCTTGATCTACCCCAGGGCTATTACCCATGTATTTTATCACCTTTTTTAGAGCTCACATCCATGTAAACAGACTTTTCACATTAATAATCTGCAGATGCACACGAATAATGATCTTACATTAGCAAGCCAACATCAGGTAACATTAGCCATGCTCCTAATCTTACATTAATCCTAATATTTACTCCAACCTTAAACCCCGAACCTGACCCTGATCTGGTACTAACATAAATATGAACCTTTTTAAATACATTTCAATCCATTGACTGTAAATAAGATGGAACGATATGACAGCTTGTTGGCTTAAAAAAGGAGAAAATCACATTACAGTCAGCAGCCAAAAAAGGAGCCAAACTATGGAAAGGCTAAGGGAGGGGTGGGCTCCAAGCAGAAGTAGATCGGTTTCCTTTCTGGACTTTTACTGTGTAAACTCTGGTGTCATGATGGCAGTGTGTTCAGGACATGTGCATCAAGTAATACAAGAAGGCATTTTTACTATGCATAGCATGAAGAGGAGTGTTGGCAACTCTCGCTAAATTTGCAGACTTTCCAAACCTTTTTTTTTTTTGTCAAAAGCAACTAGCGACTTTCTCTGGTTACTTTTAGAGGTCGACATAAAGTACGTATCATTCTGCCGTCAGGCTACTGTCCTCGATAAGCCGAGACCAAGAGCTCCTCCCTCTACCTTAAAACACTCACAGGTGGTCAGTCACTGTAGCTTCATGCAGCAGTTTCAGCTGCAGTAGGAGACAGTGGGAATATGTGCACAATATGTGTGTGTTGGTCTGTGCATGTGTCTGTGTGTGTACGTGCATGCCTCTGTGCATAGGCAGCAGCAATGAATTGTAAACATGCAACCTTGTAGAGACAGAAATGACATGCTGCCGTGAAAATAAGATAAATAACATACGGCTATTTGGTTTGTTTAAAAAGAGAACAAGAGAATGACTTCTGTTATCATCTGGCGCTATATAGAAAATAAAATGAAATACAATTGACTTGACCTTCTAATACAATGGTAGGGGAAACACTGAACTGATATAGTAAAAGCTGATGTATGGTATTTTCAGAGTGTTAAAAATAGAAAAAATCGAAACCATGTAACTGAACCGAAAACTGTGACCTCAGAACCGTGAAACAAACCAAATTTTGTGAAACCATTCCACCCCTAATTTGTATGTATAAAGATTCAATCTGGGAATGAGGCTGTAATTTCTCTAGATTACCCCTTTGTCAAGAAGCTATGGTGTGTATATCTGCAGTAAAGTTGGTAAATTACTTCCGTACACTATATTTGCACACAACACATGATATTATGTCACAAATTATAGGTGCAAGTTGGTTTATTGCACTTGTTTACAAGCCTAACAGACAATCAACAAGCATTTTTACCATATTCTTGGCTTTTCGGTTAGAGGAAGGATTTTCAGATGCCTAAAAATATGACCACTATCACTGTTTTGAAGCATGGCAACACTGGACAAACACTGGCAGTAACTACAACACAGTTTTTGGTGATTTAGCCAAGCTGGAGCAAGTCTGTTTACATTTCTCCTATATCAGTAAAGAAGAATGGTTACTCCCAGCACCCTTTACTCTGACGCCAAACAACCTCAAACCTCCCCAGATCATTACTGCATGTATCCAAAGGAATCCTCCATTTCAAGAAATGAATAATTAACACTTCAGACTGCAGAGAGAGACAAGTTGTCAGTAATTTCAGTTAGACTTTTAACGATCAGCAGCCACATGAGCTCCAGACAAAAGAACCATTTCCAAGTGTCCTCTCTGATTAGAATATCCCCAGTGACCACTGCACACACACTGGTTCCGTGTGTGGCGTTTTTTTTGGGGGGTGGGGAGACCTGCTAGCTGGCCTGTAATCTGCTTGATGATGAAGATCCCCAGTGCTCAGGGGACCTGGTGGGGGGGATGGGGAAGGGTGGGCGCTAGGGGGGGTGTTGCGCTACTATCTTACGCCAATGCAATCACGACTGTCGCTCGCCACTGAGCCAGCAGCGCTCACAGACCCTCTCTCTCTCTCTCTCTCTCTCCTCTTCATACACACTTCCTCTCTCACTCTCACTGAATTCGGATGCATGCACACACACAAGCCTCTTTCTCTCACTTCACTGCTCACCTCACTCACTCACCTCGCTCTCAGTCGTCGTTCTGTAACCACACGGACACACTACCACTTTGGTACAGCTCCTGTGTATTGTTCAGCTATTCCAAAGCAGCTGTCTCTGTACCGCGCGCAGTGCACACACTTGCAAGCATCACTTCTGTTCCAGCGTGGGCTGAAAGTGAACACAGAGAAGCGGGATAATGAAAGAAAGGCACCAAAGAGGAAAGCAGGGTAAGAGAGGGAATTAAAGGAGTAAAAGGAGACAGCTCCAGCATTAAGGTGGGAGGACAGTTTGATTCAGTGAGAATTTGGATTAAACTGGCGACGTCTCCACTTTAAAGTTATCACTAAAGGTAAGTGTATTGTTTCTTTAAGCTATTGCCATATATGTTTCTACCTGCACCTTACATTTCCTCTTAATATATACTAAACTGATTTCCAGCAAGTGGCACTTCGTTCATGTAGTCGATATACAAGCTTGTTGACAGAGCTTGGCAGAGCAGAGGATGCTTTATTTGATTAAGTTTGTGGTATCATACCCTCAGCAAACACAGTTGAGAGACTTGTAACAGCTGGTTAAGTGTGATGAAATATGGTTCGTCTGTGCCCTTGACAATGCTGTAATGCTGCTTAAGTCAGAAGCCTGCAGACACTTAGGCAGGTGTGTACCTCGTGTGCTTTGCTTGTAAAACGAAATGAGACTTCAGTGGGTGTCAATTAGAACATGTCAGGGACCACTTCACTCTGAATGTGCTGACCCATTTGTAGGTCTGAGTTATTTTAGTTCATCTGCATATGAAAGGCTATGTAGCTTTTTAACTCTGTGCTGGAGAGTGTTCAACACTGATTATCACACCATGGCGTGTCAAGTGGTTTTGGCAAGTTGGGCCTAACCTGCGCTTATGCCTATAACTACAAAAATGATCACAAAAATAACGCACCATACTACATCCAGACTATAGGCTCAACAACAATGCTACTATTCAGTTAAATGTAACAGATGTGTCGCATCTGTTTACACAGTGCAGTGCTAGTAAATTGTGTTCAGTTAAGAGTGAGAGCATGCAAGGGTCTGAGGGCTCAATCACAAGCTTGGATTATTTCTTTTGTTTGCACACAGTATATCAGCAACATTATTAGCGGGTATGACCACTATTGCAGTGTGGAAAGGGATTAGAGAGAACAATCTGTGAGGATATGAAAGAGGCTCGACAGAATCTGATTTGCTGAGAAACATGGGATCACAGATGCCACCTTGCCCCATTCTACCGTGGCAGATGCTGAAATATAAGGAAAAAAAAATAAAAAGAGATTTAGCCTCTAGTGATACCGATTTACATACATCTGCAGTGAACTTAGGCATTTGATTGTTACATCAGCAGTCCCACTGCAAACTTGTAATTACATTAAATCTGCATCTCTCGCAAGAATGTATCTAGAGTGAGCAACTGGCAGCCACATGGAGAGATATAATCCACTTTATGGACTTGTGGAACAATGAATTGCATACCAGGAATAATGCAGATCACTGAATTGCTATTCTCAGTATGTATTTAACATTATTCAGAGATGCCTTTTTTAAGTCAATCCCATATTCACTTTTAGATTAGATAAAAAATAAATAAAGCTTCTTTAGCACATCTAATGTAACTCACTTTAGTGTCAGAGGCAGTGAGTCCTCTTATCAGCATTCAGCTGTAAACACCTGCTTTGGAATAATCAAATTACGCTCCAAGGAGTCTACTTCCAGAGGAAAAGAGGAGCTGGACCCTTTTGAGTACACAGAGGCTACTGTGCAGAAAATGAGCATTCAGGGCATGCAGCCACCAACCACTCAGGTATTATAACTGCATTAGAGAGGATAAATGAAGAGACATGCAATATGTGTGTGCTATATTAAGTGATGACAGTGATATTAAATGACTCAGGTCCATATGGCAATTATTTCACCTATCTAGTGTCAAAAAGGAAAACATTATTTTTACCTACAGAGGCCCCTTTTATTACAATAATTATTTCTGTGCTGCCCTTGACAGATACAAGTTTTCTGCAAGGACAGAGAAAGCAGCACCCCCTCACAATGCATTGTATTGAACAGCATGATGATAGCATCAAATTGCCTTGTTTCACACTGTATCACGCTGCCTACTATTTACACAAACTATTGGTCTTGACCCATGGAAATATGGCGCATAATCCACATAATCATGTTTTTTTTAGGTTTATGGATTTAAATACATTTAACCTAAGGGAGGCAGTGATACCACTCATAACATGTAGTTATCAATGACCTTCACAACCTGACAGCTATAGATTACCACAGGATGTCCACTTTCTCAGAGAATTGTCAAGTCAACCTGCTCCTTCTTCCTTCCTTTACACTGTATGCATGTTAATTTAATAGTGAGACAAAGTTTCTGTGTAAAGGACAGCATATATGTATAAATATACACACATTAAGCTGTCATCATATCTGTAGATCTGCAGCTGTATTTGATAAGAGTGAGCCGTTATTCATGGATAGTCCACAGCCTTTACCGTAGGCACAACTACAGTGATCAGTCATACGGATATGCCACCTATCCCTGCATTTTAAAGTAAGTGTCCATCAAGTGCCCTGGGCTTAAACTAAATCAATACTCAAGATTATTTGGAGTCTCCACACTCCCTTTACCTTGGGCTCTTCAATCTCCGCCCCCACTCAATGGACTCATTTTGACATCATTCCGCTCTAAATGAGGTGTGTCTGAGTGAATGTATGTGTGACTCTGTATGTGTGTGAGCACCAAAGCATGTCTGTGTGCATTTCTGCAGCACCATAAGATGAAATAAGCTAACCGTCAGGAAATAGCATCTTGAATGCTAATCAGACGGTGGATTTGGTTGTTCCGTCTGCAGGCTCAAGGCCAATCTCGGGCCAAACTATTGTACTTGTAAGAACGTGATTTCTGTCAGGCAGCAATTTCTCCCACAGTGAGACACACTCAGCCAAGACTCCCGCAGACCTCTAAGACCGGGCTCTCCCTGGCTCTCAGACAATCATCAGCAAGAGTCCTAAACATCTCAAATTAAAGTCTCACAGTGATGGATGACTCTCAATCTCCAGGAGATATTGTGCAGGCTTCTGCTCTGAATGATGGGCAACTCCTCTTCACTCCACTTAGTAATTATTTATATAGATTTGTCTCTGTTCGTTTGTCAGTTTTGCGACATGGTGTTGCTTCCTCTCTGTGGAAGAAATATCCTACAGAGGTAAAAGCCCCACGGTCTCCACAGTCTACTGATGCCGAGGCTTTTTCAGGAAAGCAAAGCGAAAATAAGCTTCCCTGTAGTGAACACATGCTAGTGGTGGTGAAATAGATGCAGGGAGGATGCGGTTACCTGATGATACCGTGTTATATCAACGACACAACCATTCTGGCCTGAGAAAATACAAAACAGTCAGCTCTGTATGGTGTGTGAGATAAAATGTGAGGCTGGGCCTCTGAAACTGTGCAGAGTTTGAACATTGATTATTACTCATATCTGAGCGATGGTGCGGCTTTTCTTAGATTGGCCACAGTTGGAGAGGTCAAAGAAAACATTTTTTAAACCTCACTGACATGGTTAAACTGATTTTCTCACTCTTTTAAATGCTTTTTTTAATTCATCTGAAGTCATTTTAATAAAGTGAGGTCAGTCTGTCCTTTTGTTCAATTACTTTATGAACTTTCTCTTATACATGTTATGAATATTGAGGAGCAAAGTCTATAAACATCCCAAAGACCCTGGGGCTCGGTGTCTTTGAATGTATTTGTGCCATCTCTCTCAGAACTGCACTACAGAATTTAAGCCAACACTTGTAGCTATAAAAATCACTGGAGGGTCTATGGACAGGCACATGTACCAATGAATTAAGCAGGGTGTCTGCTTGCCAGTGCATTTCATAAGTTGTTCTTTGTTGTGTCTCCATATTTGGCAAACCCTCAATATTAGGTTTTTCACCAGTTGCCAGTTTCATAAAAGACAGGCAATTAGCAGGTTATATATGTAATCGCCATCCTTTGCGATTTGTGATAAAACGGCTTCCCATCTGACACATGTTTAATCATCGGGATCCATCCAAAGAATAAACAGTCATCTCTGGCTGGACTCAACTTTATAAACTTCAACACAACCTCACCGGCCCACAATGGCAACTTGGAAAAGATTTTCTGTCACACAGGTGAATGACTATTAGTTTACTGACCCTAGAGGTAGAGGGAGATTGTAATGATTTTTAGAGAGGGTGCTGGGGGGCCTTTCATTATATGGGCTGAGCTGTGCTATAGCACTCCTGCAGGAGACAGTAATGTAAAAAAACTGATATGGAATACTCCATTCTGGTGAACTGATTAAATCTTGGAGAGGACTCAAAGACCATTAATATATGCCTATTAAAAAGATAATTGCTTGAAGGGATCAATAAAATTAGAAATGTATTTTCAGTTGAGATGGTCTCAGATTTTCAGTTAACCCTTTAGTGATGATAAGATGACCAATGTGATGCAGTGCTATATCATTTTTTAAGATACACTAACCATTGTTAATATTTCAGCTGGATGAATTGATTCATTTTGTTACATTAATTTTCTCTGATCCTGAACTTTTTACCTTTAACATTGCTAATTACTTTGGTAAGGTTTAACACAGCACCATATGGTGGAGTCTTATCACAGCTAAAAATAAACCCAGGTCTGTGATCAAATCATCTGAAGTAACAAGCGACAGTTGTGTTGCTAACTGCTTTCCTGTTTTCAACACGCCTGTGCAATTAATTCAGTCTTCTTCTATGTGTCACATAAAATTTTCATTTTTATTCATCCATGTCAAAACTCATCTTCATTTCATTAAAGGAATATGTGCTTCTTAAATGACATCATTTCCCAGTGCACAGCAGAGACCCCATCCCTGTGAGGTACTGCTCACAAAATATAACATTTCACATTTTTTCTTAACACACTTGAGCAAGCTAACCTCTGCAGCATATAGACTAAATGTACCCAGAGCAGAATAAATGTTTCAGTCTATTTCAGATCTGTTCAGGAATCCCATCCCTGCATCTTACAAGTTCAGGTGTCTGAAACACTGTGTTGAATGCTGCCTGAAGATATTTGAAAAACAGACAGAATGTACACTGTGTATCATTCACAAACTTCCATTTGTAATTCTGAGTGTGTGTGCATAGGAAGGCTTGTGTAGGTGCACAAGTTTGATTTGAAATATTTACCTGCGTAAGCCGCTCTTCCTGGTATCTCCTCTCCTTATCATTATCATGACAGAGAGGGAAATTACATCATAACTTACTGAAGTAGAACAGAGGCAGAGCTAGCACAGCAGCGGATATGCAAGCTAACTGCAAAACTCAGCTGCGCTTATCCATGAAATATCAGTCTGCTCATTTATATTATTATCATGCTCTGAGATTATACCAGGTTTAGACTGCCAGTCATGTCACACACTGCTGATATGATGGAGGTTCCACTCTTTGATCACAGCTACAATACTAGACATGCCACAGGACTTTGTTGTGTTTAGTATTATTATTCATTACATTAAAGTCAAACTTTGTTTTATTCTGCATTTAGAAGCAACTTCATTTTCATGTATTGACAGCAGATATGCTGATTTAATATGAAAGGAAAAGGCAACTGAATTCTCTTAAAATCTGCATGTCGGAGGAACCCATCTGCGATGAATGAGAGACAGTAATCACATTGTTAATGTCATACTGAACAGCAGAGCTTTCATTTCAATCCAAAACTTTTGTTGGAGTAAAACAATCCAACTTAGAAAAGCGGTCTTAGATGAGCGTAAGGACAAAGAAACACTTCCCTCTGTATTCATTCATGCTTATCTTCCAACCAATGCCTCCGTGGAAAATGTCATTGAGGAGATAGTGGGGACACTGTCGCCTGTTTCTTTATTCAGAAGAGTGCAGATCTAACATAAAATTATCCATTAAACCCCCACATGCCCCACCCCCTTGCACTTAAATCACTGTGACTCTTAAGGACATTTTTTGTATACAAGATTTTTTCAGTTAACAGCTCGCCATTTCAAACAGGTTTGTGCCTTATGCCTTATATAAACCATGAACCTGGGGAGTGATAAAGCGTTGCACTACTTCCATTAAATAGAATAAGAAATCATCCTGACAGACCCTAGATCTTGGCCTGGGTGAGTCTTCTTATGAACGAGACTTCTTCAAGGTCAGCGTGATCGTACTTTCCTCAGTGTGTGGAGAACCTGTGATGAATACGACACAGTGTATAGGGGAAGAGGACGTGAGGGATGAAGATTCAGGTGTTTAATGTATTGTGTTTATCTGTAAGTCGAGGCCACAGAGAGTTGCGTGCCTTTTTGTAGTTGCGACTGCGATTAAAAGGACAGCAAGACCAGAGCCCTACTAACTGTTAATGTCACTGCATTCACAGACATTAAGTTAATCATAATGAAAAGAGAAAGGAATCAACACTGAATGGACGATGTCAAAGGACTTCACAGTTTGACGTCTGTATTGAAGCAGTTTGTGTATGTGTATACATTATTTTCACATGTTAGGTGACTTTGAAAAATGCTCTGATGTAGTTCCTGTCTAATAATTAAAATATAGTGTTTAATTACAAAGGCTCATTCAACAGGAAAAATGTGACAGGTTGCATTTACGTACTGTTTATTTGGGTGTAGGATTACAGTGACAATCTTTTTTTTTCTCCTCACCGTGTCTCACCTGAGTCCTAACACTAGAAAAATAAATAAAAAAGCTTACTACTGGAATATTACACACTACAAGACGGCAGCTTTTCTCTGGAGGCCAGAGATGTGTCTCTAGTGTGCTTCAGAGAAAATAAGAACAGTATTTGAAAATGAGAGGGTTTGAATTCAGAGTCTGATTGGAAGAGTCAAATGCTTTGGTTGCTGCAACAGACAGATGAAACTGTGGCAGAAGCATCAAACGGTGCTTCCTGCCTTGAACTTGGTTTGGTATAACTTGTGCCAGCATCAAATGTGGAACTGAACAGAGCCAAATTATATACACATGTATATACAAAATGAAAACGTGCTATATATCTGTTTCAGTCCACAACTTTTATCCATTGTTTTGTTGTTGGCCATGAAAATGTATCAGCAATGAATGTCACATTACATGTGGAGCTTGGAGCTAGATAACAACAGTGACTCAGCTACTTTAAAGAATGGTAGCATCTGTACGTGTTGACGCATGTTTTTAAAGCTGTAACTAATTTGTGTTAAGTGCTACTTCAATAATAACCAGTGTCACTGCTGTCTATGGATTCTGTGTTTTACCAAAATTCAAAATGAAACTCCCAAAGGCATAGGACTCCGTGTCTGACAGCTGTGACCTAGCCTGCTGAGTTTTCCTGATGAGAGAGGTCCGTTGACTTCATTGTGTAGAGGATAAAACAACAATGTGGGCAGTCACCCTTCTGCAAGAAGGCCTCTGCCAGACGCATTTCCGACTGTCACACAATCCACTGGACTGACAGATCTATCGTTTTTCTCATATAGAGCCATAAATCACTTTATGATTTGGTAAACATCTTAACTTAAAATTGGATAAGTTTTTGATAGTTCAGAAGCTGCAATGACAAAAGCTGCACTGGGTTATTACAAAATTTAAAAGGAGCTGGGAGACGAGGATCAGCAACGATTTGAGTGATCGCAAGTAGATGATGCCTTTGCCAATGTCAACATTACATAATATATATGACAGCATCCACTGCATATGGCCAACAATTGTGACACAAGACAGACTATGCATTTGGGTGGCAGCCACCAAAAAGACACATTTTTTCAGGGTATTTGTGTCTGATTGTTTCATCTTTAATCATCTTTGACATTACAAAGCCCAAACATGTTTTTGTCCAAGTGAATGGCTATAAAGTCATCCTAAGAACTACACAAGCGACAAAAGACACTTCCAATTATTTGAAGTTTAACCTGCTATGTCCTATAGTACAGGGTTACAGTTGAGCTCGAGCCTATCCCAGCTGTTAAGGGGTGAGAGGCAGGGTACATCCTGGATAGGTCTCCAGTCTATCACAGAGCTAGCATAGAGAAACAAAACAACACTCACATCTATGGACAACTTATCAATTAACCAAACAGATACCACTGAGGTATGTGGGAGGAAGTGGAGTACCTGGAAAAAAAAAACCCATGCTCTCCCTGTGCCTGCATGGCACCAGCATGCCATCCCCTAAGACACTGATATTTAAATGTTCACAGTTTGACACAGGTTTTGGAATCTTATGATCTTCATGTATTTGATGTTCATTTCCTTCCCTTATGTTACATCATATATTTCCCATTCCCTGCTGTTTTTGGAACACTGCACCTGTGGACCAGTGAAATTACAATTACTACTATACTGTTCTGACACCAGATACAAGCTGCCCTATTACAATTCCTCAGGTCTTTAGTAGTGTGATCACGGTTCAGATAAAGAAATACCTGCTGAAGGTTTAAAGTTGCTGAAAGAAAAAGCATGTACTGCAATTACAACTTTGTTTGCATCACTCCTGCAGAAAGCAATTAAATATGCTGCAGATGTTTTTAGAAAGAATAGTAGTGATTCTCTGCTGGATATGCGTGATAATTGTATTTAAAAAAAAGAAGAAGAAGAAGAAAAAAAAGACACAAAACATGTGACTTATTCAAGAAACCCATGGATGATCTGTTATCTTATCATATGAGCATGAATTACATAATTAACATTTGCTCTGGGGAAATCACGATTTGATGGTTGAAGCTGCTGGAAAAAAGAAGCTGCATGTCGTCACATTAGACAGATGATGCCTCAGAGTAGCAGCTCATCAGCCTTTAATCAATTTCTTCCTCATGTTTAAAAAAATCCATATGAAGATTCATGTTTTCAGTTATGCAGCAGACTGTTATGATTGGTTAGGGACTCTAATATTTGATTTATTTTCAGTATTTCATGCAATTTACAGTCACTAATAGGAAACTAAAATTTACCTTGTACATGTTAAGAAAATCATTGATGCCGTCAACTGTGATTACAGATTATAACCATGCAATAACATCCGACTTTATCAATTCAATTTATCACTACACATTAAAATTAAGGTAGATTGATGCATTGTATCTGGTGCAGTTATTACAGCCCAAAGTGAGAGAAAGCTTTCAAAAAATAGAACAAACAGAATAGTGTTATATTCACAAAGACTGTCAAAATTATGGATGAACTGTTTGTATTTTCTGGGGAAAGATTTTCCCATTTTCAAGAAATTCACATTAACCTGCTCCAGTTTGAACACATGGCACAATAGCTTTTCAGAGTTTACTTGCTAACTGGAACTGAATAATGTAGAGGAGATGAAATGCGGTACGTGAAGTTATTCATAAGCCTTTTATACCCATTGTCAGCATTAGACTCCATCTATTCAATATTTCAATACAGCCTGTGAAGAATAAAGTACAAATAGAAAGAGAGCCAGTGAAAAAAGTTCCTCCCTATGGGACTTTTAGGGCCAGTACTGTTGCCATACAGACCAAAGATATTATACTATCTCAAATCGTGAATAATCCCTTCCAAAATTCAGCATAGAAGAGAGGGTTTCCATTTCTAAAAGTTCAGAAAAGCGTTTCTGCAAACACTGTGCACTCAATGTTTTTGCAACAAACGCAGACCAGCACAGATAGAAAGTGACAAATAGAGCTTTTAAACCGGTGGAAACAAACTGACACAGACACACTATCAGGTACAGGAAACAAACATTGACCTCTTCTGTACTCTTCAACACCGTATAAGGGACAAATTAGTTCCATTCTCTTGTCACAGTGAGTCATGAAACCTCAGTGCAGAATCCTGAAATCGTCTTCCTCACAGTTTGGTATTCTATACCATTATGCAGCATTGACCCAGTGAGCCAGAGCCATTACAGAAAAGGCTAATTCTTAATCTGGGATATTGCTTTCTCATTATTCTTTCTCCCTCTGGCCTCTTGCGTGATAACTGTTTGATTAAGGTAGTTATGTCACTTGAGAGCCTGAGAGAGTCCACCTTTTAATATTACCTGGCTGACTGATTGTGCTGCTAGAGGATAATAATGTTGAACTGTGATGCTTGATTACGAATGCTGATGGGCCCCTCAGTGACAGCCTTCAGAGTAGCCTTCAAAATTTTTAAATGTTAATCAATAAACATTGCAAATTAATTTCCCAAACACTAGAAAGTGAATCTCATGGACAATTCGTTGGCATTTGTTTAATTCCACTGTAAGCTATTTCATTTGTAGCGCTACCTTTCAAACCAAAACCTGAACCACTTCAGCAAAATAACGATCGTCATACATTCAAGAATACTTTGATTAAACACTCTGGGAATTCACTTTAATTAAGTACTGAAAACACTGGTGCTTAAATAGCTTTCAGAATGCTTTGAGGTCAAATCACTCCACTTTAATACTGAGGATCAGTTGAGGGTCCATTAGATTATTTGTGATTTGAGATGGATGCTTGACAACCTAAAAAAAGGACCCTTATGAAATGGGAGAGACATGGCAGCCAAACTGGGCTTAGAGACAGAAAAGTCTCAAAGGAACAGATTATCAAACACTAAATAAAAGGTGCATGTTGCAGCTTGTTATTCACTAATAAAATCTGTTTTCAATTATAGACCAGCATCAGGGTTGCAGGCCGTGCGGTTACACTAAGTGAGATGACTCAAAAAAAAATACATCAGTTTTAATTGAAGTGCACCACCCTAGCCGGTCCTAATGTTCTGTCAGGTTTGTGTCTCTTATTGTTTTCAGTAATCAGCCAGATGACAGCAAGCAAAGGGAAGTGGCTAATAAACAAGATCACAACACTTTCACAAAGATAATCCCAAAGAACAGCCACCTCAAAGTCACTGACTGGAGTGCTTCCTCTCCTATTTGCACAAAAGGTTTCACAGGTTAGAGTGGACCTTTTTGTTGGCACTTATCTGAGAGTAATATCACCCAGCAGTATGGAGTGCAATGCTGCAAACATCAATAGCTGCAGTGCAAATTGCTAAAGGGGAGGAAGATGAGATTCCATGAGGCGTATCGTTTTTATCACATGCTGTGGTCACCGAGGGCCGCCTAAGGCGAAATCCTAAACACATTTTCTTTTGCTTGCATTCCTTTGATCTTCATTAATTAATTAGAAAATTATTAAGCTAAATTTCCAGTGTCTGCAATGTGCATAATGGCCCATTAGTCTGAGACAATGTGATTGGATCACTGGGTTTCTAACACTTGCAAAGTCAATGAAAAAGCTTTGAGGACATGTTTACTGCTTCGTTTGTCTGTCGTTTTACATTAACACTCAGCACGCTGAGGTACTCTCAAATTCCCATAGACATATAGCTATGCACTCACAAATACATTGTTCATGGCTGATGAACATGACCATTAGGCTAGGGCATAAACACATGGAAAACACAGGCACCCATTAGCATAACCAATATGATGATCGTAACTGTACATCACTGAGTTCCAGCCTTAATGCTTTTGAAGTTTCTCTTTTGCCCTGATAATGGGACTCGGCTTAATGTGACTCTGTGTGTCTAATAACCCATAGCACCATGAAGAAATATTTGCTTTGTTGCATCTTTTTAGTTATGTTTTGCAGCACAGTTGAGCAGAAAATGCACATGAACATGTAAGAGAAAAACAAAGAATATCGCAAGTGGAGGATGAGCTACAGTTGACTGGATGTATAGTAACCTGGTATATAGTTGATTTTCTCCCAGCCCCCTCTCCCTCCCTGGCGCTGACTGGGGAGCAGAAAGTTCAACTGCATCATTTTAGGTTCACTGACTTGGCAAAAACCTTCTGTTTAATGAAATTAGGTCTAGAGTGCTTCGTCTGGAGGTTTCATTTCAAGGACATCACGCCAATAAAGAAGAAATCAGCTCGGTATTACTGTTCTACTGATAGGATACTCTCCAACCAGCTTCCAACTCATACTTTTGCATTTATTATCTACTGAATCCACATGAGTCATAATCACATTTGAGTATCATGGAAAAAAACACCTTCATGCAAACCGTTTAGGCTCTTCTTTAAATCGGTTCTGTGGTCAGTTCAGCAAAAGTGGGTCAATGTTACTTGCATGCACTTTTTACACTTGAATGTGCCAAACATGAGATTGTTACCAAACACCAAGGCCAGAACTCCACAATAACAGTTTTCAAGATGACTCGAATAAACAGATTTAAATCACTGGCAACAATTATGTTTTGCATGGGTGATGCTGCTGCGGAGGTGTATTGTCCTTAATGGATTTTTTCAGCTACACAAGTAATCATTCTGTTAATGTGACAAAAGAAGCAAACATTTTATCAAATCTTAGAAGATTAAAGTAGGGCTGATTAGATGACACACACAGTTAAATAAAATAAAACAAATACAACAAAGCGAAAGAACAATTACAGCAGTTAAACAACAAACTCTGTGCCTATAGAGAAAACAACAGCTCACACTTGGTAATTTTTAAATACAGAGTCACTATCAGTCTGATCTAACAAAGTTAACTGGCATTTCATCTTCTCTAAAAAAAAAAAAAAAACTACACTCATTCCGCTCCACAGTAGGGTAAAACAAGCATCTCAAAGATCTATATGTCATAAAAACGAAACTGCTTGCTCAGATTTTGTCTTCTATGGAGCATGGTGCTAAAAGTTCACACAGCAGTGTGAATTGCTCTTAAAAAAACGTATACACTGAAGTTGTTTAAGTTCCTAATATAGGCATCTGCAACAACTTGCTGTAGCAGTGGAAAGCATTATTGATCAACCAGCAGACTGACTCTGGCTGTTGGGATCACACTGCATAGTTTTCCCTTGAAAATGGCCATTCTATTGGAAGGACAAACTAAAAGAAGTGAGGATTGGTACAAAGGACTTGTCACTCACCAAATAACAAAATCGGCGCAACATGCAAGCCTTGAGAGGATTGCATTTGATTCCTGAGTCACAAATTTGTTGCCGTGACATTGTGCCACTTTAAGCTGAAGAGAACATCGATTTGCAGACTCAAGGGGCATTTGTTTAACTATCCGCAGTGTAACCTCCACACATAATCTAAAATCTATAGGAAGTGTAGAAAATATGTCTATTTATAGGGCTGCATATTTGTGGCATATTTTCTATGACCATGGCCACGAAGCTGAAGCTGCACACTATGATTATTATTTTATTTTATTTTACTAATTGTACATTAATGCCTATCTAGGCCTGTCGCGATAAGCAATAAATCAATTAATTGCACGATAACTTTAAATGGGCTCGATAAGTTTTTCGGCCACGATAAATTACATTTGCACGCTCGTTTGTTTTCCTCTCTCTCTCTCGCTGCCAAAGAGGCTGGATGACAAAATAAGGCGTCACTCCGGTGCGTCCTGGCGTATAAAGTGTGCAAAGTCCGGCCGTTACAGCAACACAGAGAGCTGTGAAGCTGCACAACACCGGTTCGACACTTGGACCCAATTCACCATGAGACTAAACATGCTTATGTATACAACGTGCTATCAGAGAGAGTCCGCGTTGTACGAGTGAAGTCCTCTGTCTTCTTACTGGCGGCACTCGCAGCAGCGCCACCAATTAGTCCTCTTGCCCAGTCCTCTTGTGCCATCTCTGCTATCAGTTTATTTTATGTGTTTCTGTCTACATGGTGGCGTTTTTAAAATTCACTGCAGCTGCTGCAGCGGCCGGATGCGCATACACACAAACACATGTGCGCACAGGTGAGCCCACCCAGCAGCAGGTAGAGAGTGCGTGTTGTTTGGCTCTGTTGCTCATGACGTGCTAGTTGGTTTGACTTAACTCCATTGACTATGCTCAGATAAGCCATGGTAATAGGCCTACCACCTACTAATAATAATATCAACATTAATATTAATATCATTAATAAAAACAGTAACAATAATGTTGATGATTAGGGCCTTTCCAGTGTTAAATGTTCTTTAGAAATTAACGTTTATTGATCTTTGAAAGGGTGTACTTGCATTATATGTGGTTATCATTATATTAATTTGAACATGGTCTCAAAACGACAATATTATCGCTTATCGCAATCATTTCTCTTGGCAATTAATCGTCCAGCAAAATCTGTTATCGTGACAGGCCTATGCCTATCATGTTTCCCCAAGCTTTGTAAAGCAAGGAAGAGTTTCTGTATAGAGATGATTCTTTTTTGTATGAACTCTGGGACATTCCTCTTAGTTTCAGAACACTGCTTGAAGTAATTGGGGTCACATAGGGCAAACAAAACCAAGCTGAGTACAAAACTCAACCGTAAAACTACATGCAGTACCCTCCAACAGCGGGTTATGATCACAGATCCCAAGTGATGATTCAGCAAGAAAGGTGTGAAACAGAACGTCCGGATCTGAATATTTAGTCCAAGGTGTGACATGCTCGCTCTCAATCCATATTCATCTGAAATGACATCCCTTTGGATGGGGGTTATGAGGTCAGGATCAATTCACTTTTCCTTGTGCTGAAAGCATTATTCTAATGCTTCTAAAAAAATGTCAAACAATCAATCCACACTGCAGCCATCAATTGTTTAATCATATGTCATGCAGCATAGTTAAGACGCACACTAAGCCTATGAATGTACACAACAGGTCTGCATCATAAATCTAAATGTTAACGTGCTCCTTCCTGTGCCAGGATTATCATGGACTTCCTGCAGTTACACTGTATTTTTCTTATCATTTGCTTCAACAAATGTAGGACAACAATAGCAATACCTGTGGAGTCGCCTAATCTTCAATCTTTCAAAAAAATATAAACTGACTAGAGCATAATCAGCTTATCTGTTTTGATTTTGCATGTGCACTTTTTTGTTTTTTATTCAGTAACTCATTGTTATCACTCTGTGCGATAATAGCAATCATTGTATTTTTATATTACTGTCGGTTTGATCATATTTGGGAGAAGAATATGTGAATAGTCATTCATTTTTTTGTAGAAAGTGTTTCCTATGTACAAAACTCAAATGAATTTTTGTTGCTCATTCCATTTGTTGGAGGTTATACTAAATCCATTGTAGTCATTTGCAGTCATTGTAGACCTTTATCTACATCAAAATTCACTCATTATTTATTTTAAATGATTACTGAACTATGCTCTCAAACATAATTAGTTAAATGATTAAAATACCCATTTCTTACTACATGGAAGCAAAACAGAATAAACTCAAATAAATGCACTGGTATAGATAGTTGTTGGCAGACTTAAGACTTTTAAAACTGACTGGCCATCTTAGGGAAAGACAAGACTTCTTTTTCATGCACATTCAAAGACACTGGAACAGAATGGAGAAATCAGCACTAAGAACAGAGACAGAAA